>NW_010234159.1:0-38607 GCF_000690775.1 Eurypyga helias | reverse complement strand
AATGCAACACCAATTAATATTATTTTCAGTAGTTAAAAATAGTTTGCATATATGGGTTTATTCTCAAGCCATAATATATTCACTAGTTTTTATCTGACAGGCCTTGAGTCCTAAAAACTGGATTAAACAAAAGTTTTAAACTCTATTTAGGCTGAGTAAGCAGTTATCTTTTGTCTTACCAGTTAAACACATTGGGCTACTTCATAGCTTTTTGCAGGTATACAGAAGGAGAAAAGGCAAGCAGCTAGTAAATATATCAAAAGATATCTATTATTTGTTAAAATGTGCTGCACCTGAAAAATATTCTTAATCTGCATATTTCCTGTTTTGCTCTTGAGTTACCAAATCATATATGAATATGAATTTCAAAGGCAAAGCTTAATCACTGAAAATATTTTACTGCATTTTGGCTCTAGTTTTACTGTACTGCTTATTTTCCTCTTAAACTTGATCATCTAAAGCAATTGCAGTAATGAAGTAAGGGATAAGGTAAAGCAAATTATAGCTAAATGCTTTGAAAAATAAAACCTTTATGACTTAAAATTTGCTTTTGAAATTTTCAGAGCCATCTAATTTCCTCAAGAAAATGTCTTTTGTGTACATACAGGCTTATTTTAAAAAAACAGAACTAGTTGTCTTTTCTGAGTAGAAGTAAGATATGACTTAACCAAGAACGCATTGAAATAATCAGGATGCAAAGTAGAGATGTTGCATGTAAACATGTTTATGCCTATATCAATAATTAAAAAAGAGGAAAATTTTTTTTGACAGAAGACATCAGGTTAACAGCATCAAAATTTTCTGGTCGATTCTTTTTTCTGCTTGTCAAAGACTTCCTTTGACTTTAAACTGAGGTGTTTCTGATCCAGGAAGGACTTTTGGTAATGTAAGTTAACTATTATATTAGTTTCTTGCTCCCATGCTTGGTTAGATCATCCCTTACTGTAAGTAAGACTAGAACATCTGGAGATATCTGGCAGCCTGTCTGAGGACACACTTAATTAATGGCCCAGTAAACATCCAAAATGAGAGAGATGGCAGTATGGTCCTCTTCATGGGAGCCCTGAAACAGGTAACTGTCCAAAGCTACTGCACTTGAAAGTTAAGGAACAGAACCATGTAAGTAATTTTCACTATATGAGGTCAATGTCACCTTGGTCTCTGTTGCCAAGTACTGATGGATCTTTAAGCATAACACCTTTGGTTTCTTAACTGTACTATTGGGTGACATAAGTATGGTGCCTGTAGTTTTATTTTAGAAAGTGAAACTCATTTTGTAACTTAAAACAAAACCAAATTCCTGCACTTGGGTCTTTACAAATGTATCATTCGTGTTTCCTTTTTTTATAACAAGTGTATTTAAATGTATGCTAGAGCTGACCCTGAAAAAAGTACTTCACCAAACCTCCCTTCATGAGGACTCTTCAAGAGACTCTTGAAGTTGCGTCTTCTGTGACAGATATGTTTAGAAGTTTGATTCATGAGATGTAATGTTATCACAATCTTAAACACTAGATTATTGATCCCTGTGCTGTAATAATACTGTGAGGAGGGGTCTCCCAGTACATCTTTGGTAGTTAGTAGTACTCAACACTTACTGCTTTTGCTTTACTTTATTTGTGAATAAATTATCTGGCTTTACAGAACTTGTTTGATAGCTGTAAGCATCTCGCTGTATTTTCTTTCACATAGAAGGAAAATTTGGCCCTGAATTGGGCCTCGGACCTGATGAGAAGTAATAATTGTCTTTCAAAATTGGGAGGATTTATCAAATGCTAGAACCTTAGGAATCAGGTTGGAAATTTGGCCGATGTACTAAATGTATGGAAGAAATTACTCCACTAGTTTTGTAATTCTGAGTCACATCTATAGGTGGAGAAATCCAAACCACTAAATTAACCATGTTATGCTATTGCCATCGGTTTAAATATTTAAACCGAGGTTGTATAGCACTCTAAAAGATGTGATCTAGCTCAACTACATGCATGTGGGCTCAGTGCAGAAATTGCATTACTTCTTATCTTCTCCTTCAAAATATCCATAGATGAAACAGTGAGTGGTTTAGGAAAATGTAATTTTGTGCACTGGTTAGTGACTGAATAATACATTTTAACCTTAAATAAACTGGGAGTTTAAGCTTTAAGAATATTTTAACTTTTTAAATTGGTGTCGTAACTCTACTTTTTGACTTATTCTTGTGAACTGCTGCTCATCTTTGTCCTGTTGCTTTCCATGTAGCTCCATGTGGGAAGCAGCAGTCTGCTCAAACAAAAACAAGCTTATAGGAGTAGTGCCTTGATTTGTATAGCAAATATACTAGGTTGCCTGTCACGAACCTTAATCGCCTTAAAATATGTCAGAATTTAGTAGTGACTTTTCCCATACCTGGAAATATTTAAACAGATGCCCACGGGAAAATTGAACAGAGTAAAGCAAATTGAATCGGATTTAAGAATTCATGACCTTTCTGTCCTACATATCAAATTCATTTTTCTCAAATGCTGTTCATATTGTGCTGCATATTAATTGCATATTGCGTATTCTTTATTCATAATATGCCACTGATAATAACATAAAATTACATTTTTAATTCCCTTTGATACCTTAATTTAATGTTTCATTTACTCCTCTTCTTTAACTAATCTTCTGTCCTCTGAACAAATTTGATTAAAATCATTGCATTTATTAAAAAGAAATGGGCTAAAATATATTGGTTTGGTCCCACAAGGAGCTGGTATTAAAAATTCCTTTCTGAGGTATGCCTTTCATTGCCTGGCAGATTTTAGGGCGGGAGATGGCTGATTAAAGCTTAGAAATAGCTAGGATATTGGAAAGTGGAAGAAATTATCTGCTTTAGTTACTGCTTTCTCATTTTCCAGGTAAGCCACTCTACTTTCGCCTTCCTTTCATCTCCTGAAGCTGTAGTATTTATGAACTTGTGAGATTTGGGATAGGATGTGGGATAGTAGGGAGTGATTTCAGGTGATCTATTCTGCTCACCTCTTTTCCCTAGTGCTCTTTGCCAGGAGACTGTCTTGACCAGATGTCAGGCAAAGTGATGAGAACTCACTCCAGGCTTCCCCCCTCTGTCAGGCTGAGCAGAGCCAGTGACAGGATCTTTAGGATGGGCTAATGCAGCCATTTAAATGACCCTCTGCTGGAATTTCCCATGCTCAAAGGAGGCTTTCTTGTTTGTGATGCCAAAGCAACCAGCAAAGCCCTGTTTAAGTTCTGGCATGGGATGAAGGCTCTTCCGCTTGAATCTTCTCCTTCCACTGCGTAAGTGGAATCATGGAGCTATTTCACTGGCATGCAGCAGGTTTTTAATGTTTAGACCTTGTTTTTCTACATGTCGAAGTGAAGATGTATGGCAGTGCTATCTAGATGAATTGCTACAACTGTGAATGTCAGTCTTGCCATTTTTATGATGCAGTCAGTATGTCGCGCTTCACTTGTGCCAACATACATAGCTCTTGGAATCTTGCAGTGTAAGCTTAGTAAGTGGCTCTGAATAGATGCTTCAAAATCCTCACTTTGAAGCTTTTAGAGAAAAGAGAACAGACCAGAAAGTTCATCAGTGTGCACTGATTCCTGACCGAGGTCATTTACTGATAAAGCATGCCTTACTTGCTCTCTTCTGTTTGTACAAGACAAATCTTAAATTTCTGTTCATGTTTAGAAGTTGAATTAATGTCTTGTAATTTGTTACTTTACACTTATTTTGTTACTTTGGCTTTGATTATTAGTGGTTTAACCTTTTTAATCTTCTGTTGAATTATGTGTGATTACCTTTGCCCATTTGATGTTCTGCGTTTCTGTGTAATTAAGATGTTGTAATCTTGTTTCGTGGTCTGTGAGATGGGGTTAATATCATCTTCTTAGGAAGTATGATAGAACATTGTTAACTGATTGGCTAAATTGCTAGGGAGGAATTCACTTATCAGTGAGAAAAATTTAAGTGCAAGTCTTTTCCAAGACTAGCATTATGGAGAAACACTTCTCAAATGCATGTATTTTTACAGTTCTCCCTCTCTGTTCTCATTGTATGGCTGATTAACTGCATTCCAAAACATTATTTGCTGCTTATATAGTGAGGAAGCTATACTGGAAGTGTGTTAATGAAACTTTAATGTGCTCTGTGGCATTTTGATGGCTCAGCCTCCCCTTTCCCCCTGAAGATTCTTGGCCTGGTTTTGTAGATATATGTGTATTTGTGTGTAGAAGACTAATACACAGTCTTTGTTTTGTCAGGCCTTATCCCTGTACCATGTATGTTCCTCTCTGTAGACAAAGTGAAAAATTTGTTTACTGTGGCATGCAGGAAATAATATAGAAACATGCACTGGCTGTTTGGAAGGAGGGAAGGTCTTTGTGAGATGAGGTGTCCTGCTAAGTTTACTGTTTTTAATTTTACATGTGGAAATCATGAAGTCCTAAATGTAATAAATGTCAAATGGAAGATGAGATGATGATACTTTTAACAGAATTCCATTCACTTGGGCTTTTTGCTTTCTTGCTCATGTTTCAATAATTGTAGCTTCTAGTGCTTGTGTGACGACGAATGTTTCGGGAAACATGTATGTCTTTCCTTGAAAAAGAGTGTGGTAAAGAACTGCCTTTGGGGTACTGGGACAGTTTCATTCTCTAGGAAATAGCGTGTCAGAGTGCTTGTATCACATGCTGTGATAACCTCACAACATTTTTCAGACTGAGGGGCTGTGCGTAGGAAGCAGCACTGTTTCATGCCAGCTGGCAGCTCAGTAGTGGGCCCGGATTGTAAAGCAGGAGGTGGTAGGAGCAAGCAAGGAAAACTGACACTTGTACAATACAGGTAGCTTTGCCTCTATCTGATTATCTTCTGTCACTTACACAGTTCTCTCCTCATCCTTTTCTGACAGCCATTTGTAACTTGACTCAGTCTGTATTATTTCTTTCATTTCTTGCTATTACTTCATTCCTCCTTGAGATTCTTTTCTTAAAACTTTGTGCGGGAAATCTGAAGGAAAATAAGGGCTTTGTATTGACTAGAAGGAGGATATTCGGCACTTCAAACTTACACTGTTATGTTTCTCTTGCAGAGCTTTTCTGATCCAATCTGTCAAATGGTTCTTTTTGCAATTTGCAGAGATCTTCCGTTTGTGTGTCTGCGTGTGATAATGGTTGCCAGTGTTTGTAAGTTAAGCATGGGTTTTGGGGAGTTGCTTTTAAAATATGTTCTTCATTGGTGCTTATTTTCAGACTAGGCATCAACCCTTTTGTGAATGACAAATCGGTTCTTCATTAATGTCACATGTGTAAGATCACACATATATTAATGTTTGACAATATCTGGTTTTAAATAATTCTGCTACACCTTCAGAAAGAGTTTTGGCATTGTTATGAGCATAAACCTTTGATAGTGCTACTGCCTCGAGATACTTCATCCCCCAAGAATACTGTAAGTGGTACTCATTCATGCTCCATTTACTCTTGCAGGAATCATCCTAGACAATCCGCATGGATTAAAAATGGGGGTCCAGTAAGGAAGTGCTTATCACTAAGTAGTTGCCCTCTGCGTGCACCAACTGAACTGTAGGTCCTGGATGAACTCTTTTGCTGAATACAAAACACTGTCTTGTAGGCTTTTTTCTTCTGTGGTTATTGATTGTGGAGACTAGAGCCCATAACCTTCATTATACTAGTTTTGATGATATATTTACAGACATCTGATTTTTGACATAACATTTTATTTTCAAGAGATAATAACTAAAACTGTATTTTCAAACTTAGTTAAGTAACCTTCAATAACGTTCAGATGGGCATAGCTTCCTAATTTTCATTTATATTCTCAGTATGTTAAAATGTTTAGAAAGAAATACTCCAAACTAGTAACATTTCTAGGTACTTGGTTGTCTTCTGTATTAGATAATCAGTTGACTGCAGTGTTTTTAAATAGCTATAAATCGATAGCCTGCCTATATTTCTGCCTATATTTCTGAAAAATATACCTCGACACCGTTTTCTTTCTTAGCAAAGGCTTAAATATTTGTAGGTATTACAGGAAAATCTATGGTACCTGGCTTAGTCCAGTTTAAGCCTCTGTTTTACTAGCTGTTATATGAACAGTAGAGAAATTCCATCACCTGTAGAGCTTATTTTCAAAGTACACCAGGTAGGTAAGGGGTATGATCTGAAGTGGAAGCACAGTGGATACAAACGCACCTATATTTGTCTGGCAGGCCATGGAAAAAAACCCAGACTTCTACATGTGAATTAGTTGGGCAGTGGTGCTGCTATATGTATTAACATCAGGAGGCCTTTGTCAAGGACCTGATGTCTGCTGTGCTTTATTGCCAAGAATCATTCTATAAAAAGACATTTGTCCAAAATAACTCGCTCATTAGATTTGATGAGGTGCAGCAGGCTGATGGAACAGAAAATGATGTTATGATGGCTATGGTGGTGCAGTGTAGTAGTTGAGTCATAAAATAAATAAATTTATTTTAGCTTTCATAATAAATGTTAGGAGTAGATCAACACCTGTGCATCAAACAGAGCTGCCTGGATTGTGTCCAAAGTAGTATGTTTCATGGTTCTTGGCTGATGATTTTGAATAACTTTTATTTGAGTTTCAGGTAATTGAGGGGTTTATAGGAGAACATGCACCTTCCTGATTACAGTTGTTTAGTGTTAATATTAGTGTGGTTCTGTGGGGTAAATGCCAGTAGATGAAAAATACTACTTCATGTTCTATTGTGAGATGTAGTAGATTTAAAGGTCGCGTTTCTGTGTACAGAAGGATGGTATATATCCTAAAGGAGACTGTGTAGATCCAGCAGTCTGGCTAATGAGAATGTGTAAGCACCAGGGGGGAAAGAATTAGCTTTTTGGAGGTCTTAGTTAATTAGTACACATGTGCTGAAAGATAATAAATGATAGCCTTTTTAATGGGGTTAGAGGAAACATCCAGATGAAAGCTTTTACATTATAGAACAGATGCATCAGGTTGGTTCCTCAGCTGGTATAATTTGACATATTGATGACGTGGATCAAGCTAGCTAATGACCTGGAGATGATTCAGGGGTTTACCTGCTTTCTTTTCCAGAAAATATGAAGGGGAAGTCAGAGACCACTTAATTAGAAGATGTAAAACACTGGGCAAAAAGGGGGATAATGTTAAAATATGAAGATGAAAGAACAACATGTTTAACCGTGCTGCCTTGTAGTAAGATCATATTATACTGCCAGTGTATTGAAGGCAACCATATGCCTGCTGTCTGAGACTGCAGTGTGGAGATGTATGGGAATCTCACCATACACCACTCTACTGGTCTCTTATCTATTCTAGTGTGACATATAATTCTGCTCAGCTTGTCAGCAGTGACAACTGAGACTTTTTGCTTAGATGCCTTGACAGTGCTTGTATTAAGCAGCCAGGGCCATACACTCCATTAAGTTTTTGTAAAATGAACTGTCTGCTACTTGCTGTCTGGCTGATACTGGCAGCGTTTGTGAGCTATAATCCTCTCCAGCGGCAAGCTGCCCGAGCGAGTGGCTTCAGCCGCCTGACAAGGAGAGAGTCGTGATGGTTTTGGTGGAGTCTTTGGGGCGCAGTATTTCCTTAGACAGACAAGATAGGATTCCACCGGCAGCAGATGTTTTAAAAGATGGTCAAAGTATATTGTGGAAGACAATCAACTTCTCTGAAATGAAAATAGATAAAGTATTGAGTTTTGATACACAGTCAATGGTCGTATGCAAATAAATGGAAGGTGGTGCTGTATGGAGATGTGGTCTGTGTACCACTTAAGTCTTGTGATGCTATTGCTTTGTATACCACTACATCACACTAGGTGAGTTTGATAATAGTGACATTGAGTTGGCACCGACTCAACAGTGACATTGAGTTGGAATTTTCATTTTTGAGGAATAGAAATATTGAGAGAGTTGTATCAAAAACTGCAAATGTAGCCATTTATAGCCTGATAATAAATAGAATTGGAGGTCCATTATTGAATCCTTCATTAAATATGTGGAAGAAAATGCAGAATGAGGTTCCCTTCCTTGGTATCTCTGCTGTGTCCAGGTACTGAGTGTTGTTGTGGTTGAGCTTGTGCCTGTTGCCAGTGGTGAACCATTACAGATTCTCCAGTGATCAGTTGGAATACCTTGGCCTCTTGGATACACGGGCTAGTTCCCTAGGGTCTCCCAGTGACACTGTTGGAGAAGTTTTAATTTTTGTTCACTTCTCAAAGGTGAAACATGAGTAACATCTTTATCGTGGACTAGTAGAATATCAGTTTTTCTGTTAGGAAAGTGTTTTTAAAGTCTGGAGTTAAGGGTGTTTTCTGGATGTATATATGCCCCGATGGAAACTCACGCAAGCACACCAGTTATGTGAAACAGTTTACTGAATACTGTACTAAGATCAATAGCTACTTCACTTCTGAAACCTGAATTTGGTTTTGAAGCAATTTCCCTGTAAAATGTAAATAATAAAACAGAAATGTAGATTTGGAAACTTTAACATTCTACTTTATATTTGAGTTGTACACATACCTTAAATCAGTATTTCTTACACACTGCATCATGTCTGTTCTGTTCTACTCAGACATTGCAAGAATTTGAACTTGGAACATAGTGCTTGTTAACAGCAGGGCAGGAATGTAGAGGTGAAATGAAGAAGATGGAGTTCAAATGGAAATTTTTTTGTTCCTTCCTTATTCTTATAAATCTCAAACTATCTTTTATTTTGCTACATTCATTCTTGAATAAATATGTAGTATATATTGATGTTGTATACATAATATAGGTTATAATTTCTATTACCATGTATGGTACTATTTTTAGCTGTGGTTCACGCAAACCAGTTATGAGGATGTCAAGACTGTATATGCTGTAGCACCAAAGATGTTTCAGTATCTCTGTCGGGAAAAAAAACTATTTTCAGAGCTTTAACTTTGAAAGTTTGTGCATCCTGTGTTAAATCTTGGCATGAAATTTCTCACCATAGGAGAACACACTTCTTTTTTTTTTCATCTGATGATAACACTTTTTCCTCCTCCACTTTGGTGATTGCAAAATGGAACTTGGCAGACTTTGCAGTATAATATGTGGGTTATAACATGCATTTTAGGCCACATTTGTGTATGTTTTTACAATATTAGGGGTGATGGAACCAATTTATTTAATGTGCTATATGTGGAAAAAGGCACATACTGAGTACTAAAAGCGCAAGTCCTCAGAGAGTCTGAAAGGATGGGGAGGGACAGGCCAATAACTGGCTTAACACAAGGAAATGTGCACTGAAAAGGATGGATAGAATAACTGAAGATGGGATTATAATATGCTAAGTTGCAGCTGGTTCAGGAGAAGGACTGGCACTGAAGCTAAGCCAGATTCTTCAAAGCCTGCCAGAGGTTAGTAAAACGAAAACAAAACCCCTTGGCTGAAGTTACTGATGAGTTTAGTTGCAGCCTAGGTAGGTGTGTAATCTAGATGCCCTCTGTTTGGGGACAGGGTGTATTTTGTTTGTCATACCAGTTTGTATTCCTGTAGCCCCTAGAATGGATTATTTTATTTTGAGTAAAATTTATTGCACAAACAATTTTCTACTGATGTGAGAGTTATTGCAACTGCATGCACGTGCTGTCGAGGGCTGTGGTGCTCTGGCAGTACTGGTGTAATGCTGCTATTGTCTGACATAGTGAAGGCTTTGCTGTGGGTAATGGTAACATCAAGTGTGAGTTACAGCTGTAATTCGGAACAGATGTGGGTCCTAGTTCCGCACTGAAATCTGAGCGCGTGGAAGCTCACTCCACCTACAGCCATTTAATCTGGGGCATGAGTCATGAAGATGATGAGTGAACAGAGGGCCGTATCAGGATTCTTGTCTCCTCTGTACCCCTCCGAGTATTAATTTGTAGCCAATTATCCTTTACATGCTTGGTGCCCTCTTTCTTTTATTGACTTTAAAAGTGTCTATTTGTATGAGTGTGGGTGTGTGAGTTAGGTTTTGATCTCTTCTGCTTTCTGCAGATGTACCTTCTGATGCCAGATCTTATGAAATCTGTTTTTGTTCATGCTGAGATACTCATATGCCAATATCCTTCTTGAAAGAATATTGTCTTAACAAGCCCTGATGATGGAAATACTGGCATACCTGTATGAGGTACAGGCATACATCAGTGTAATTAGAACTGGGATTGGGGGTGGGGGGAAGGGCAATGAAAAAAGATGCTTTTAAACTCTGATCTCAAACCATGAAATGAAAAGACTTGAATATCTTACTTTTGGCAGGGAATGAATTTCAACAGTAATATCATATTCTGAGCTTGACAACTGAGATGTTTTAGAAGTGCTTCATTATAAATGGGAAACAGTGCTTTCCTATTGAGTGTATAATTGGGCTGTTTCAAAATAATGATTTCTTTGCCTATATTCTTAAATCGCCCTTTTCAAGCTTGTTTTCTTGATCTTTTTGATGTGATGTTTATTTTTATTTTTGAAAACAAGAATTTTATCACCTTTTTTTGAGACTCATGAAATAGGATTATACTTTTAATCTGAAAAAAAGATGCTCTCTATTGGAAGTCTGTTAATGAGTTTGCACTCCTAAACACATTCTTGAATAGCCAGGTAGTTGGTGGTGGTGTGCTTTTTTTAATAAACTTCTTGCTTTCATATACGTGTACTTCTCTGCATATCAGCGGTGAAACAGAAAACAAGACCACGAAGGTGTTAAGCCCTGCTCATGAAGGCTGGGGTCATGATGTGATCAGGGTCTTCGTGGTCAAAGCAAGAAAACGGTGCAGGACTGCCTCACATACATACTCAGAAATTAGGTACCATATGCCAAAGAGATCCTTAGCTTGTCTTAAGGTTTGGTATTTGAGAAGGAGGTTATGTATATATTACGGGAGAGGGAATTTTCTTTACTGTGCTTATCTTCATTACTTTTTTTTTAACCTTCCAGGTTCATATTTTAAACTTTGCAAGCGTGAATCTGAGATGTGAAAGTACTGTATAAAATCATCTGACTCCGTGAAGTGGAGCCCTAAGAAAAATGACCCATTATTGTGAAAAAATTACTGGAATATTGCAGTTGTTTTTTTAGCATAACTTGCATTTAAAAGAAAAGGAAAAAAGGATAATTTATTTAACTGGAACACTGAGCAGACAAGGCTTAAACTAGAACGAAGTGAGATTGTTTTAATTGACAGTCTCTCTGTAACCTTGTAGTCTCATAAATTATCTGTTCCTAAGTACTAATGACCTGAGAAAAGCAGATGTTGTATCCAGCTGTTAAATGATTTTTTTAATGCTTCCTTTTTTTAAGAGATAGTTAATACCAGGGTAAAGCCTAAACCACTTCAGGAAGAGAATTCCTATTTTTTATCCTTAGATGAAGAACAAGAACAATGATAGTAGGCAAGAGAAGTGTGAGCATATAATATTAACTCTTAATATTATAATTAGTGCTAATATATTTTGGGGTGGAGGGGGACAGAAGTTGTCCCTTACACCTTGGTGGTCCATAGTCTAGCTATGGGAATTGTACCACTCTGCTCCCTGTTGAGCCAAGCCCTGCGGAGCAAGGACCAGAGGTGTGTGGGTGGAGAGGGAGGACAGGCCAGTTGGGACTGGAGGAGCCTGTAGCTTGCTTTTCTTGGGTTTCCTCGCAGAAGAGTTGAGCATTGTGTGGTCTGTTGCAGAAAATAAATTGAACTACTTGTGAGGTGACCGAATATTCTTTCAGTGTCCAATAGGGGTGTCAGCCTCACCATGTTTGCAAAGTCCAAGCTTTGCCTGCTGCTCCAGTGCTGTCGATGAGAGCCAAGTTCCCTGGCAGCCAGGTTTGCGTGCTGCCGCTTGTTCTGCAGCCCAGAGACGTCTTCCAGGGTCTGACCCGAGGCCCCTGCTCTGGCTGGCGGCAGGATTGCTTGAGCATGAGCTGGGGCGCTGCTTCCCCTCACAGCATGTGCAGGGTCATGGTCACTGCCCTGATGAATTGAGTCATTGTTCTTAACCCGAATGTTGGGAGTTAAAGCACTTGTCTGCCTTCCAGATCTCGGAGGGGATTCTTGACACTCGCTTATTCAGGCTTCTCCTTCTGTGTCAGAAGTTTATTTTCCTATAATAATAAATTGTCATTTTACAAGTTAGGGCTGTGAGATCATAGAATAGTTTCATTGACAACAGCGTGGTCAAATGGTATCAAGCCTGAGTTAGCAATACGCTTGGCAGTCCGAATTTCACTTCTGCTTCAAGATGTGTGGTTCGGATCAGAAAACTTCATTGCACATGTCTGCTTTCAGGTGAGAAAGAACAAGGTCAGTAAAGTGAGGTCACTTGTCAGAAGCTTGGAGACAGCACATATAGCACTGCTTCTTGTCCATATGTGACAGTTCAATCTTTAAAATGAGGCATTTGTTAGTACTGGAACCAAATTCTTAGGCAGTTCAGTGAGGGTGGAACAGACTATGGCCTGTGATAAACTTGTGTATTTTTGTGTTTGTGAATATTATGCTAAGGTCAGTAGAGTAGTTAATGGTAAAACAGTTGCCAAGCACTTGGAGGAATAGTGTTGTGTCAGCTGTTGAGATGTCTGTCAGTGGGGTATGCAGTGGGCATCTTAGGATCTTGGGAGGAGTGTCCTGTGTCTCCTGTGTACATGTTCCCATTGCAAGATGAAACACTGGTAAACTGAGTTGGCTTATTTCCCTCTACGGATTGAAAGCATGAAAATGTGTTACGCTGAACCATAATAGAATGACTACCTTAAAAATAATGATTTTTTTCCATGTAGACATTTTAATTCTTTGGTACATTACTAATGGACTGACAAAGAAAAAAATGCTAGAAAACCTTGGGCTGAAGTCTAATCTGTGAAAGATGGCAATCACAGATTAGAAATCTTGATTTCAGTACCTCTTGATTTTGTAACTGTCTTGAAGTACACTGTATGGACTTTACCACTAATAAACCCAAAGGTATGTTTTTATGTTGAATTCATGTCTTTACTGGCTTCTTCACATCATATGTTTGACACGTTTTTTGGAATTCTCACGTGTGGGTTTTTTTAGTTTGTGTCTTTTTATACTCCTCCTAACTGTGTCAGAAAGCAGTCATAAAAATTATTTATTTTTACTCCATATGGAAGTTCTTGGGTATTGAGAAAGATTATATGAGGGTTTTAGTGCTGACTTCATTATCTGGGATCCTGTTCTTATTCAAATCCTAGCTGGTGGAACCAATAAAATTATGTGAGAGGGTTTTTATGTGTGTGTGAAATTATGTAATTTGTTTTGTAATTACACTGAATACAAAAGCAAGAATAAAACCTTTGTCATTAATTATTACATGGGAAAACAAAACATTTAAATTTTTAAAAACTTCTATATTGCGAGGAGCGTTGGGAATGATGCCATGTCAAATATTTATCCATCTCTTCCAGACAAAGTGTTGTGTGAGGTAAGAAAGAAAATGCAGCTGGAGTGGTAGGAAACAGTTCTTGCCACATTATACATCTGTCATTCTTAAAGGCAGGAAAAATATATGTGCTCTGTTACTTGAGGGTGCTGAGAGTAGGATGGAGACTAGTTCTGTTACGAGAACAAATCATTTTGCCCTTCCTGTAACAGGTCAGTGTTTTTGCAGCTGCTTTTTTTCCCCTGAATATACTGCGCTTATGTGGCTGTCACTAGGAGCTCGGTGGTTACCAGGAGTTCAGTTCTGTATTTGTCACTCCTGAGAAAATGTGGAGGAGGGTGGAGCAGAGAGGTGTCCTCTGTTGAGAAGGGGCCTCTGATGGATCCTCATGGATGGCGATGTTCCTCTCTGGCTTTGACCGGAGTGTGGAAAAGGGTGCGTCTGTCCTGCAGAACAGAACAAGCCGAATTATTCTGTGTTTGGAAGTAGAAAACAACTGAATTTAGATAATGACTGCCTTGGTCATTAGGCCATGAATGAATACGTGTCTGTATTAATCATGTTGTACTAGCAGCGTGATTGAAATCACAAGGCAGCAAGTTTCTGTCATCAAATTAGGTGTTTCTGCTGACATTGCATGTTCCTGGTAGTCTGAAGAGAGGGGTCTAGGAATCTTGTGTGTGTAGCAATCGGGTTATCTGAGCTCTGCAAGTGACTTCTTCAGTTTATGTAAAGGTACTTGCAGAGCTGGCATAAATGCTGGCAGTGGTCTCCAGGTCAGAGTCCCAGCAAAAGGCTTTTCTGATCCTCCCGTCGGTGTCAATTGAAGCGTTGTAACCTTTTCCTGAGGTGGAATTTTGGCCTGCAACTGACTTCAAGAAATAAATGGAAGACTGCAAATGCAGCTGTGTAAAAACAAGAATGCAGCATGGCTCTTACCTATCATGAATACATTTGGTGGATGAATTTGTTTTATAGTTTCCTTGAACTAATGCCACTGTCCAAAACAACACAGCAGTTACCTGTGTCTGTTTCACCAAGCTTATCTCCTACCAGGCAGTTCAACTCTTTGCCTAAGTAAAGTATTCTTGATGCTTACTGCTGCGTTCAGAGTTTCTTTTCCAAACCATTTAGGAAGAATGACCTGTTTACCCAGGAATAAGGGGAAAATCTCCTGTAAGTTTTTATATTAAAAAAAAAAAAAGAGAGCCTGTTAAGATGGCACATGCATAAATGGGTGAGTAGTAGCTTAAGCTGTCAGCTTCGGGCAGACTTCTGAGCTATGTCTGTCCCTTTTACCAACTACAGTAAAATATTTGTGGATCTGCTCAAAAGGGTTTTTTAACAAGCTATTTGTTTGTGCCATGGTACACCTCAAGTTAGAGGAACAGGCTTCTAAAGTGGTGTTATACAAAACAGTACTGAATCATAGGTCTGTGAGAAATACTTGCTTTGTGAATTTTTTCCCCCGTGACATTCATTCTGTTCTAAGCATGTGAAACTTCAGTGAAATTGCAGCAATTTTATTTAATTTTGTTGAATAAAGTCTCATATCAGGAGGGAACCAGGAGGCTGTGGATGCTTATTGGTCATGATGTTAACTTGCATTTAGCTTCAATGAGGAAAGCTCTTAAGCAGTGCTTAATTTCAATCACAATAATCCTGTGCTTGTCAGTGAGACTATTCTGCTTAATGTTCAGTACACCTTGAGTGGTGTTTGTGAAGGGTTGTGTAATATGCAATTCCATACAGTTCTACATATTTCTTTGTCACATCATCTATAACTGGATATTAAAAATAGGATTTCTGATATGTAGCAAGTCTAGCCTGAGCCAGTAACTAAGCACCACGCAGCTACTTAAGCTGAGATAAAAACAGTTTAATACGATAGCAAAGGAAGGAGCAATAATAATTTCACTGATAAAGGAATATACAGAAACAAGTGATGCAAGTGCAGCAACAGCTTATCACCTGGTGACTGATAGCCTGTCCCTGAGAAGTAATTCCTGCCCTCTGGCCAACTCGAGTTTTATACACTCTGCCCCCTCCCAGCTCCTTGTGCACTTCCTCGCTGGCAGAGCATGGCAAGTGAAGTCCTTGCCGTAGTAGAATCACTAGAACCACTTAGCAGTAGCTAGAACTGTCAGTGTGTTCTCAACATTATTCTCCTACTAAATCAAAAATGCAGCACTACTCCAGCTATTAGGAAGTTAACTCTGTTTGGGCTGAAACCAGGACATTGTTCAGTCTTTAGTCAATTACCAAACTCCTGGAAAGTTTATGTTAAAACTTGGAATATTGGGAAGTTTTTCTCTGGACTTCCTAAAATACTCTCTATTTTGTTACATCATGGTTCTCTTTTGATTGCAGTAGTTTGTGTTAATTTTGTGGACCTTTGTCTCTCTGCAAAATGCAAGGGTAGTTGTTTGAATGTTGGGCATTGCCTACATAAGTTTGTTTGGAAATAGGGAAACAAAACCACTGATTTTCTGCATGATGGTGTTATGATACACATTAGGAGGTTTGGTCTCAAAACCAAGCTTAATCTGGGTCCTTGTTTCAGTTCCTTGAAAACAAATTTGCCTGTGTTAAAAAGTAGGGTCTTGTGCTTTTTGATTCATAATGTTTTGGAGGCCGAGGCAAAGTATTGAATCAATACAGAAGGGTAAGGTGAGAAGTTGATGGACATGTGTGCCAGAATCTCTTGCTCTGCTGTTCTTAATATATGGCAGTGCAGTCCTTGTCTTCCTTAAGTCTTTTTTAACCTGGTTGTGTTGCTGGGGCTGTCTGGTCTTCTGTTAGAGTTGTTTCTCTCTAAACTGAACTTGCGCCTACCTGTACTGCTTTTCAGCACCAGAATGGTGACCATCACCACCCTTCCCACAGAAGTTGCTCTCCTATCAGCTCAAGTCCCAACAGAGTGAGTTGTGTCACTTTCTAGAAACAGACCCAGAAACATGGTTATGGAACATACTTTGAGCACCTCATTACTCATCAGGTCATGGGTATTACTTGCTGAAGTTATGTGGCTGAAAAAACCCCAAAACTGGGAATATAAAATTCACACCAACTGTTAGAGCTTAGATCTTACATGGTTGAGTGCTGCCAATGTACTGGTACATACAAAATAAGCTCTATTCTGCTGCTGAATGATGAAGGACTTGCTATATCTTAAGGATATTTAGAGAGATTTCTATCATATTGATGGCTGTTGCACAAATTACTTTGCTATAGGTCTGCTGTTTGAATTCCCTTTGACACAGAGCAATTAAAAATGTTTACCTCTGCCGTGGTTTTGGCAAAGCCAGCACAACCTCGTTCTGTATCAAGTTATTTCAAGGTCCTAGTATTTTTTTTTGGAACTTGTAAGATTTGAAGGACTGTGGGGAGGTTTTTGCATGTCTTAATGACCACAGAACAATTTAGAAAAGAGAGGAAAAAAAAAAAAGACATTGTTCAAAAAAAGCTTATCACATATTTATATATAAGAATATTGAACACATGCATATTGTGGTTTTATATACATTTATATACTTAAAAAAAAGCACAGTATACTCGCAGCAGTCTGCCATGATGTTATGTCTCAGTATATAAAGGGTTATCCCTTGCTCTGTATTTTGTTTATTGTTGATGTGAAGTTGACACTTCTGTATTGTAAAACATGTAGATGTTTTCAGTATGCGGGATGTGTTTACAGAGTGTGCAGTTTACCTCTCTCTTCCTTTCTCTTCAGAGCCTGTAATACTAATTTCTGAAGTTTTCTATTAACATTTCTGGCTTGTTCAGCTTTGGTCAATAAGTGAAGTTGTGTGTCAAAAGAAAAGATTCTCACAAACACCCTGGAGTGTTTAAGCTGATTGGATTCTGGCAGTGATTGTAACTGCAGTGGGAATGACAGGCATGATGCTCTGCTGACCCTTCACTCTGAAATTCATAAAAGGTTGGACTTATCGTATAAGATTTTGGATCCCCTAGGGTGGTTTGTTGTTGTTGGTGTGGTTTTTTTTTTTGTTTATAAAGCTATTGCAGTCATCTTATTTTTGAACAATTGTTAATGTCAATCCAGTGCTATGCTGTCCTTCAAAAATAAAAGTAACAAAACCAAAATCAATTAATAAAACCATTGGGGTGCAGACACCCAGCCTAGGGTGTTGCACTGTGAGCTGGGCTGCAGCGTGCTCATGGAAATTGTGCTGCTGACTCCAGTGGGAATAAAATTAGTCTTTATAGCCCTACGTGGCAAAGCTTTTTTAGTGCAGCTCGTGTTTGAATGAGCTTCTAACATTCGTGATTCTCAGCAGAGCATTAGACCAAAAGGTTGATTACTGCTGCCATAAACCTCTCAATGTATGTACTCTTGTTTTTATTTGAGGTCTCCCCATCTCCTTTCAGAGGAAACAAATGGAATCCATTACCACCTACAACTTTTTTTTGCCAGTTTTCTGTTTAAATTAGTTTTTCTGTATTAATTTTCACATTAGCTGTCTCTTTGATGTAATAATTGAGTCTGCTTCAGAATGAAAGGAAAAAAAAAATCACTGAAGAATGTGTTTCAGAGATTTAAAAAGAGGCCATTTGTAAAACTGCATTATTTAATAAAACTCAGTGCTTTCTGGCACTGGTTTTGGCTCTTGTGTACTACTATATATAAGGTAGCTGCCTGGGAGGTGACAATATGTAGAAGATTTTAAAGTGTAAAGAGACAAAACTGTGTTCTGTGTCCTTACAGAAGGACAGGTCAGTTCTAGCTGTAACACTGATCGTACCGGAGTTCAGTGACTTCTCTCCTGCTGGCTTGAATGTGATTCCTGTTCGTCAATGCCCTGCAGTCAGCCTGTACCTGACTCTTAAGTGCCTGGTGAGGAAAGCATTTAAATGAAAGAGAACATGGGATGAAGAACATTCTGCAGTTGCCCACAGGTGGTCCTGAGATGTTTGGGAGAGGTTGACTGTGAAAATTTCAAGGCAGATATGGAAGTGCTGGTGGTGAGCATTGTCATCTGTGCTTCTGCAAATATAATCAATCAGGGTGGGAAGCCTGGCAGGGAGTGAATCAAACCAGTTCATACCTCAGGAAATTAAGACATAATTTGTTTAACTGAGATTTTGCAAGGCATTACAGGCCATGAGCTGGTGACGTCAGGGTGCCTAAAGCCACCAGTGACTGGTCACATTATTCTAATTCTCATTTTCTATTTTAAAATAATTGAATTTCAGACTTTATTATTGTGCTTATGCTTCTTGGATTGTATGTGTGTAAGCAAATATATCTATGTATTAAACTAAAAACTACCTATAAGATAGAAGTTTTTATTAAAGAAAAAATATTAGGTGAAGTAAATTATGTTTTTTCTTTCTCCAGACACATCTGTTTATATAATAACCTGTTGAGTTAAAGTGTCATTGGGCTGCAGATCCATAGATCATAGTAATCCTTGTAACTCTTAGCCTAACGAAGATGCTTTTAGCCTTATCTCATGAGTGTATTATTAATAGGACAACATTATTTCGGGTTGTCAGGAAAATCACTATTGAAATGCAGTTGCCCTGGTCATTAGTAGCCTCAGAAGCAGTAGATACTTGCTGTTGGTAGTGCAAGGAGATCCAAGACAAAGGAAAACTCCTGCCTTGCGGAGAAGAGTACAGTAGAGTACAGTGTGCCTTTCCTGAAAAGCTGGGCAACGTGGAAATGAAAAAACCCTTTGAATAACTGAGCACGGTATCCGAGGATACAGGGATAGGAAAAGGGGGAATGAAGACGACATTTTGCAGTGACACTATGACATTGATTTTCATAAATCTCCAGTTGTAGATTAATGAAATGTTTTATTTTGCACACCGGGAGTGCTGCTGTGTGTGCTCTGACAGCTCATTAGATGCTTATTGTGCTGTGTGCTAGAGGAGTGCTGAAAGCTCAGGATTTAGCAGGGGAGCGTTTGGTACTGTGCATGATACAGTGTTGATTCTTGGTGCTTGCTTCAAAGTTTTAGAGTAGCATCAATTTACCATCTCGCTGGACTGAATCTTGTCTGGCTTTAGACATGCTAACTAATGCGAATTTTAACTGCATGATAGATAGCTGGAACCAGAAATATCTCCCAAGTCTCCATTCTGCCACTTGAAAGCTTAAGGTGTAAAAATTTATGGCTGACTTGCCCAACTGGTGCCATCGTGGGACATTCAATTATGGATCTATGAGGCTAGCTTGATATTTTTCATTTTCTAAACTTCCATGCAGTTATTCATTTCAGGACAGATTAAAAGTGTAGTGTTCTGGAAATTGTGGGTCCCCCCTCTCTTAAACACTGTTGAACTGCTGCTGAGAAAGCCTCAAGGGGAATAAAAAAATAACTGAGTTGAATCAGATCACTGCGGCTGTGTTACATGCTGCCACCTGTTCACAGGGTTGATGAGGACTTTGGGTAATGTCTGCTTATTTAATGGTTATTTTCTTTCTGTTAATTGAAACAACTGTTACTTTTTGTTTTACAGTTATTCCTTGGTTTTTTTGCATATATTGAAGTTACTTGAATTTGGTGTGATTTGTTGGAAACTTCCACGTGACAATATTCTTGGGCTTTAGCCTGAAAGCAGTTCAGTGGCTGCTTGACTTCACTTTGCTTTTTACGGGGTTTGTATAATCCATCTGTGCTTGTTTGGGCAATGAAAGACAGGATTGGCTATTGGAAGGAAATTTAGCCCAAGGGGATGGTCAGAGTGTAGCCAGTGAGGTCAGCAGGCCTGCATGCCAGTACGTAGCTTTTTTGAGTCCAAATAGGTTGAACCTGTTGGTAGGTTGAACATTATGGCCTTCCTGAACCATAGAATCATAGAATGGGTTGGGTTGGAGCCTTAAAGACCATCTAGTTCCAACTCCCCTGCCATGGGCAGGGACACCTTGCACTAGACCAGGTTGCTTCAAGTGCCATCCAGCCTGGCCTTGAACACTTCCAGGGATGGGGCATCCAGGTGGGGTCTCACAAGAGCAGAGTAGAGGGGCAGAATCCCCTCCCTCAAATGCTGGCCGTGCTTCTCTGGATACAGCCCAGGTTATAGTTGGCTTTCTGGGCTGCCAGTGCACACTGCTGGCTCATGTTCAGTTTTTCATCTACCAGTACCCCCAAGTCCTTCCCCTCAGGGCTGCTCTTGATCCGCTCTCCACCCAGCCTGTCCTTGTGCTTGGGATTGCCCCAACCCAGGTGCAGGACCTTGAACCATGCACATTGTTAGCTGTAAACATCTTTCTTGGGATTCTGTACGTAATACATGATGCGTGGCACCCTCTTTCTTTCCTGCTTGTGCTGCTGAAACTGTAGGTGGTTTTGGAACTGTAGGTAATCCTTAGCTTAGAGCATTTTTGTTGCTATTTGTACACAGGGAAGGAAACAGCTGAAATGCTGCCAGGTTCCCTTTGGGTCCTCGGGGAAACCAAGCGAAATCTGGGGGGGGACGATTGGTCACATACAGGAGCTGCTGCCTGAGGACTTGCCTGAAGTGGAAACAGAGACACTGCTGCTGTGTTCAGGAGATCAGGTGCAGGCAAAGGGTGAGGAGACATGGTGTCTGACTGCTTCCTCGGCATCTGGCAGGCAGATGTGTGACCCAAGCGGGAGAAGCTGTAACTGCTCTTTGCCCTGACCGGGGGAGAACCTTTCCCACTCGCTGTGTAGAACAGTTACTGGGTTGGTATGTTAATAGAAGCTGTGGCCTCAAAGATATTTAGGAAGTGCATTGCATGAAGGTGCTGGCCAGCCCGCACATCTGTGATGTTTTCAAAGGTTCACCTGAAATCTCATTGATGCAGTGCCCCACTTGTATGCATTTCTCAGTGTTTTGCAGACAGGGCATGCAGTTAGAAAGCCTGCTCTGGGCTGGGAATTCCTAACTATAGTTGACCTAGTTGCCACTCCTGAGGATGACACTTGTGTTGTACAGGGGGTAGGGATGGCAGCTCACAGCTCTGGGCTATGTCTGGCAAAGTTTTGGGAGGAAATGTCAGTCCCCACCACAGCTTCATCACCATACAGGGGATGAGGGAAGGGGCTGCAGTGCTGTGCTTGGCCCTGTGTATGCACAGGGCCTAGAGAGGCTGTTCCAGACTCCTGTTTTTCTTGCATTTTAGTTAATAGTCGTTTGTGTGTCACTATTAGTAGATACATGGAAAACCTCAAAGGGGTTGGCGGCAAGGTTGTAATCCTTCTCGCTACTCAAATAGAGGCATAGTCTTTTCTAGCTGAAACTTGATGTTTATTTTTTCACAGTTACAGTATTAAGTAATTCTAGCGTAAGGTAGTGTAGATGGATGTAGTCGCATCTCTCTAAATCTCTCTCTAATCCTGTCTAAAACCATATGCTTTGGCAGCTTAAGAGTCATCAGTACAGGGTGCAAATGTGAAACATCAGGGATGTTTACACAGAGTTCAAAGGTATGATTCATACTGAAATAATTTTATGTTGTGAATTCATAGCTAAGTATTAGCAGAATTCATGTGACTACCAGAACTTGATAATTTGTGAAAGCTGTGACAAAAACTCTAGTGATGCACTTTTATTAAATCTCAGGAAAAAAAGTTTGAGAAGGCTTGTGTATCACTATAAGAAAAACAAAGCATAAACATTTCAGTAAATGTGTTTCACTTTCAATAAAAAGTTTGGCTATCAAAGTAAACTGACAAACTCTGTGTACTTGTCTGGGGAAGCATGTAAACGTGATGTATTTTAGGGGTTTGATTAAGTCCTATTCATTGTGATAGAAGTTAAAGGTTTTGCTGTAGCAGAGCTTGTTCTCTTTAGACAATTTTTTACTTCTTTGCTATGATGTGGCTTCTCAGACATCCCCAGAGGTCATAGCCCTCAGCTGAATTGTAGTGGCTCTTAGTGGGTGTTTATAAAACCCTCTTAGTGGCTCTGAATACTGTGTGCATTCATTAAGGTAGGATTTTTGGTTGTGTTAGAGTTCAAGAAATGGCTTTCTAGTGTACACATCTGTTTGTTTTCATGCATTTGAAAGAATCGTGCATTAGAGAACGTTTTGTTTTCATGGAATAGAAAATAACTGATTTCCTAGTTCATTAATGGAGGCATGTCCTTTTTGGAGAAAAGGAGACCTTACAAACAAAACAAAGTCAGAGCTAGACAATGTGCAAAAAAACCAAAAACAAACAAACAAAAAAACCCAACAAAAAAACAACCCCCCCCCCCAAAAACCCCAACCTATTAGAAATAAATGAAAACAGGTTTTGTCGATGATTGTTCGATGAATGTTCTTTGTTTAAAATTATCTACATCTATTACTTCATTCCAGAAGAAGAAAGCTAAGAGGCTAAGTGAAGCTTACAACTTTTTTTCCAAGGCTTTTCTTTTTCCTTAAAAGCAAAGCACTTGCCATTCTTCTCCTTAAGTAGCTTTTTGTTTAGTCCTAATGTAACTTAGGCAGCATAGGTGAATAGTTAATGGCAGGGAAAACAAGTATAAAGCAGTTACTGGGGAAGCCATCTATGGCAGCCTCTTCTCCATTCCTACAAAATGAATGGGCCTAACCTAAGGCATGGCTTAATATGCAGATTATTTCCAGTACTACTAAAGCTGATGAGCATTCTGGAGACAGTCATATGTTTAATTTTTCACTTTTAAAAATCAGATTCCATATTCCTACTTAATCCATGCTGTCTTGCATTCTTTTAAAAATACAATACTTTTGTAATGCATTTATGTATTCATAAATGTAAATACGTATCAGTTAACGGTAGTCAAATTTGTCACCTTACCTTGCTTGGAGTGGCACTTTGGGATGCTGTGCAATGAATGTACAAAGCAAGCATGGTGCTGCTTCTTTGGGCTTGAGAATCAGCTGCAGTAGAGCTGTGTTTTGGGCTGATTACTACAATGGGTTTTTTCCCAAATGGTAACATAATGTTAGTGCAGTTCCTAAATGGCAATATACTGTTGGTAATTTCCCCAAAAAGGGGAAAATGGCAAATATATTTTTGAGAGGGAGGAAAATCCAAGTGGGGCAATATCAGATGTGTCCAACAGCTGTATAATTATAGGAGTGGAAAGACAAAAATAAAAGTGAGAAATAAATTTTTTTGGAATAAAAGTATTTGCTGTTTATCCCAAATCCTAAAATTGGAGGCTGATGAGAAGCTTTGTAAAAGAAAGACTGCCTTGCATCAACTGTCTCCTGTGTTTTTTGTCCCAATGTTGCCATTGCTGCTAATCTTTCCTGTCAGTGCTTTCCCATCTCTCTTAAATCTCATAGTTTTTTCCAGGCTTGCTTGAAACTGAGAGGTAGGCTAATATCCTTCTCCCTGAAGTATACTTCTGTTTGCTTCTGCTGGAGGGTAGAGGCTAGAGATGGAGCCTGCCTAATGTATTCACTTCAAGTTTTTCTTTGAGATGATTAGTGCTTCAGTTTACTGAAAGTATGAATCCCAAACTTCCTTTAAAATATAAGCTAGCAACTGGGAATAAGTAGTGGTTAACTACTTAAGACTATTTTTGTTCTGTAGTTGGTGGAAACCTGAAAGATTTGATGTTTATGACATGAATTTCCACTTTCTTTTACGGATAAGCTTTCTACACAAGCAGCAGATTATGAAAACATACATTTCTAAAAGTGGTGAAATGGTTTTAAATGGGTCTTAAAGTGTTTCTTTTTTAGAGATGAACTATCCTTATGTGCTTATCAAGTCTTTAGCAAGTTGAGATGGATGCTTGATTCTTTGGGATCTTTCTCTGCAAAAAGCTAAGCAAGCTATTATTCAAGTGGGAAGATTGCTATTGAAATCTATTTAAAGATAAATTGCAGAAGTTACTCTGGCATGCAAGCTAAATTTTCTAGGAGTGTTTGCCACTCTGAGTGTGCTCCAGACACACATGAATGGAAGAGCCTGGTAAAGGAATTAGGAATATAAACCTCCATGCTTTGTTATTAGCTAAAGCAGAAAAACAAAAATCTGAATTTTTTTCCTTTTATTCAGATTTCTTCCCCTCCCAAAACCAGAATTCCTATGTGAGAATCCAAGCTGAACAATGCAGCTGACAGACAGCAGGTTGGGAAGTTAGCAGCAAGGCAAACAAACCCTTTCCCACATCATATGCTTCTGTGCTTGCTGCCCTTAAAAAAACCAAACAAAACCCCAAAAACTAAAAAAATTCTAATTCTCTGAGCATCCATGTGATAATCTGTAGTGTAATAAATGAACAGGTTCAGATTTTTTTTTTCCCCAATACTTCCCTGTTCAGGTATTCAGCACAAGTTTTTGAAAGCAATATAAGTAGAAAGGTAATTTTAAGGGGATTACATGTGTGCACACTACTTGCTTTACAGATGGACAAAGAAGAATGTGATACGTTGGCAGAGGAGTCTTGAATTTCCTGACTTAGTTGTAAAGATGTGTATGGTGTGACTTGGCCTAAAGATGTTCTAACAAGTTGAACTTGCTGGTGTGAATGTTTCTTTGTGATAGCTCCACTAAGTTCAGCATCTCTGCATTATTTATAGCCATCTGCTTGATGTGTTGAAGGCTCTGGCTCAATTAGATTACCTTTTAGCAGTAACAG
Organism: Eurypyga helias; assembly: GCF_000690775.1. Taxonomy (NCBI): domain Eukaryota; kingdom Metazoa; phylum Chordata; class Aves; order Eurypygiformes; family Eurypygidae; genus Eurypyga; species Eurypyga helias. Next base: position 13,632 of record NW_010234159.1, on the reverse strand, counting down.
TTCTCAGGAACAGTACAAACAGACGTGTCTGGCTGCTGCAGAATAAATAAGAGAGTAAATAGGCAGTGTTGTGTTCCTACAAGTTTCTCTTACTGCTTGGCTTACGGAATGAAAGGAACATGTAATGAAAATAGCCAAAACCAAAAACTGTGATGGCCTTTGCCCTACATTGTGAAAAGGGAGGATTAAGGTATGGAAGTATCCATGGATTTACTAAGTATTAAATTAATAATTTTCTAAGTATTAAAATTAAAAAATTAAAAACCCACCCAAAAAAACCCACAACCCAGTGACTTACAAATGCCTCAAAGCTTCTGAATTTCCAACTATCTACATTTCAGTTTTGTTGGGTGGAGTTATGAATAACCTTAATTTGGGAGGAGGTAGGGTTTGACAAGGTCCCTTCCAACCCAAACCATTCTATGATTTTAAACAAGTTGTTTGGAAAGGCCAGCCAAGAGGAGCGGAAACTACAGCATGCTGTAATCGTGTGGCCACAGGCAAGTCCTGCAGTCCCTTTGCAGCCTGGTGACTGCAGCACTGGGAGAACAGCATTCCTCTTCTGCATGATCTGGTTTGGAGGAAAAGTATGTTCACATATGAGTCATTTCACTGTGGAAATAGGGGACAGATGAGGTAAACTGCAGTGACTGCCTTGGTTGTGGGTGGAGGAAGGAAAAGAACATCTCTAGTATTTTTAGAGAACTGTAAGTTGTAAGTAAGTGGCTCCAGAATTCTGTGTCCTGAATATCAGGGTGAGGTTGAGAGGCAAACCCATTTTTGACCTTTGCTGCTCTTTGTAACAAGGTTTGGAAGGTGAAAAGATGGCCTAGAGTTTGTACTCCTGAGCTCAGCAGTTGTGTACCATCAAGGAGAGCTCAAGTGGGCATTCACTTAGCTGTGCTAATGACAGCCATAAGGGTAGATGCAAAATGGAGGATGTTAATGAACTAAGAGATGTGAGTTCTTAGGTAAGTGGGAGGTGACAGCATTAATTGGGAAGAAAAATGTTGTAGAGTTCAAGTTTCTTACTGGGTTCCTGCCAAAAACCTGCCCCTGGATGCACCCTGTGGCCACAGCCATTCCTGAGAGCCAATGGCTCAGGGGGGATGCAACAATGGCAAGTTCCTCATTCAATCAGGAAAGTTGTTTAGGGAAAACTGTGTTCTTAGTGGAAATGCACAGGACAGTATAGTCATAGTTTCATTGTATTGTTTTTGCTGTCGAATTTGACTTTTATTTTAAACTGCTCAAGAAAATAATTTATATAGTAAGACTCAACATTATTAACATTGACACAGTGGAGCAGTTTCTGTAGTTGGGAGCTTTTTGTCTCCATTATTGTTTGCTTACAGGGGAAAATATTACAAGGCTGTGGAATTCTGCCTCCACGGAGATGAACAGAGGCTGTCCACTCGAAGGGCCATGGCTAAGTGGAACACACACAATATCAGTAATGTTCTTACTCGTAATTATGTAATTTGGGTTTTAGCATCTGCCTGTTTCTTAATGGGGTAAATTACAACATACAAATTATTATGACAATGACAGTAATTGCAGATTGATAAATTAGAGGAACAAAGATGCTGGAACTAATTTGATTGCTCCCCTAAATCATCTCGGGCTGCAGTTGTGTGGAAGTGCTGCCATTTCTTCATATTGTGGAAGTTGTTTTCCACTTTCAAGCTGCTTCTCAATATTCTGAAATCAGCCCGTTATTATCTTAGCATGACATTTGGCCTGCAGTTCTCAGCTAGGAATGGAAAAGGCTATCATTGGTCCTCTCTGCACGAAATAGCTGGGCAGAACATTTCTGTGTACAGGAACTGTTATTCTCACCTTTTGAAGAGCAATTTCTTTGATGACTTGGAGAATATTTGACCTTCAAAGTAAAAGCTGCAGGCAATACAATTTGCCTTTATAGCAGTTGTGTAGAGGTTTTTGTTCGTGTCTTCCTTGTTAGTTTGGAGAATAATCTCTTTCACTTTGCTGTAAATTGTAGTGATCCTTTTGAACTGGTTAGTCCCATTCAGACTTAGAACCAAGTTACCAATAGTGGAGAACACGAATTATTTAAGAAAACATCCTTCTTTGAAAGGCTCATGTAATTCTTAAAAGCCTCTTCAGAGCTGTATAAGGGACAATCAAGTTTTTTCCTCTTTCCTATGTAAGATGTACAGTGATTCTTCACCCCCCACAAAAGTCCTCTATTGTTGCCTCTCAAATTGAAGCTAAAATAAAAGTACTATGATATGTGGACGGAAAACCTGTCTGCAAGGTGGATGTACACCGAACAACTGCGGGCCTTGCTTTCACTTGTGTTTAAGCACACTTGCCAGCTAGCAAAAATCTATAACCTCTCATTAATTTGAGGATGACTTCTGAGGCTGATCAGTAGGGAGGTCACAGCAGATCCTGAGCTCTTTTAGAACTGTTAGGATGCTTCTTATTTCAATTCCGATCAGAATTGCAGCAAGAAGGACTTCAGGGAAATTTAGATATATCATTCTTGGCAAATTTAATCTGGAACTTGTGCTTCTGAAATTCCTAAGCACATTAAAAAAGCTTTTTTCACTAATTTTTAAAAACTTGGATGTATTCTGGAATACTGTAGCACAAATAAGGATTGTCAACAATTAAAGATATCACAGTTAGCAAAGAAAGAATTGTTTTTCTATTGAAACGATTTTTGCACTAACATTCAAAGATTTCACTAAAAGAATAAATATTTAAACTTTGCTCTGTCCACTGTTCTGTCAGCTGATGAGGTTATTGATGTGTTCTCTAATTTTGACCCAGAAAATTCGATACATTGGACTGACAGAATTAGTGTCACAGATGCACATCGAGGGTGTGTCCAATTATTGTATCAAGATAATAACAGTGTTCTTACTTGGGACCATAGTATTTTCTAAAGAAAGAACTATTTCTTTTGAGTGTTAAGACTTTTGATTTTAAAAAGCTAGGGGAAATACTAAATAATAGTCCATACTAAATAGTGATTGGTTATTGTACAATGCTTGCCTGTATTAATATCTACTGTATGGTAGTAGGTATTAATACATTCAATTTAATACTAAGGTTTCAATTTCAAATATAAAATAATACAGTTCACTTTAGGATTGCTTTTTATATCTGAATACTGTGTATTAATAAACAGTATGTTTGGTGTTAGTGATTTTGCCAAAGTCGGTGGTTTTGCTAGATTTATGAGACTAAACAGAATTTTGTCCTCTGTTCTATTAAATTGATCTCTTTCATCATAATATCTTGGGTGTCCTTACCTTTCCCTGGATAGGTTGGCAAGGTCTCTTCTGCGGCACAGGACTGGCTGTAAAACTGCACAGCTGGTAGGGTATTTAAGTTAGTGCTATGCTATGGTTTTGCACTTCGTCTGAAGTTCTGCCCTGTGTGGGTAGGTATTGTGGTAGCTTTCACTCAGGGGTGAAGATGAACCTGGAAATTCAGACCCCGTCAGTGACCTGCAGTTTCTTTCCCTTTCTGACTGTTGCCTTTTAACAGGAAGAGGTTGCTGGTGTGGGGATCGCACTGCAACAGATGCAGTTTTTCAGAGTGAGGTCTAGTCGCTTTGTTATTAGGACATCTGCTCTGAAGAAAAAGGCTATTATGGTATGTTAGCGTAAAGATGGTTTTGCTACTGCTTTTCCCAACTGTATGTCTATAGGAGGCTTGAGCAAGAGGCTAAAAGCTGCATTTTATTGAGCCTGTGTTCAACTTCTTGTGACATTTGGATACATCTGTGGAGAAGGAGCTGAATTAGTTCTGTGTTTTGGTTTCTGGTACTCTACTCCACTCTGTGGAAACTAAGTGGATAATCTGTCCTCTGTTAATACTGTGTGGTTTTTGATACAGTGTTCTATTTCTTAATACAGAAAACCCTTCAACTCTGCTTTTCGTTGTGGGAATAAATCTATCAAACTTATCAACGTGCTAGAAGAGCTGACCTTTGTAGCAGCTGGGCCACAAATTCCTGAAAAGCATTGCTGGTTTTACTCAGTCCCTCCTGTATCGTTTTCATGAATTTTTGTTATTGCCAGTAAATGATATATAATCAGAGGACAGCAAGCCCTTGTTACTGCCGGGATCATTCCCCTTTACTCACATACAGTCTTGATGAGAGCCTGATGCTCCAAAATACTATATGTGGTCCTTTACTTGGGAGGGGAGGATGCTTAATTAGCCTTCTGTAAGTTTCGGGACTGTAAGACTAAATGACCATGCACAGTGGTTTAATGCTAAATAAAAGAACATATAAGTTCTTCCCTAGTACAGGGGAAAAAAACCCCCAACATTTTCATGCAGCTCATCTTTGAAAAGAGCACTTTACAGAGAAGTAGGAAGAGACTGTATGGTGGAGATACTCCATACAGTAAGCTCAGTTTGAAACTATGGGAAATAGCAAGTGTCTTTTACAGACACTAAGTTAGCAAGTATATTTATGACTGACATGGTAGAGAGAAAGAAGACGTACTTTTGGGAAAAGAGAACTTTTTATTTATTTAGGACTATCTGAGTAGTTCAGTTAGAAATGAGACAATGTACCAATAAGAGGATAGTGAAATTTCTTGGATATTAGTTGCTTAGAATAATTTTAAAGGCTGTTGTTCTGCCTTGTCTTTTTTTTTTCTGCCAAGACCTAATTTAGTTTGTAAGACACCAGGATGGCATTTACAGAACAAAAATCTCTTAACCTGAAGTCTGTTGATGTATTGGTATTTAAAGCAGTGATAATGCTGTTAGCAAGAAGCTTTAATTGCATTATTATTGTCGTGGTTTAACCCCAGCCATCAGCTAAGCACCACACAGCTGCTCGCTGCCCCTCTCGCTTCCTCCAGTGGGGTGCAAGAGAGAATTAGAAGAGTAATAGTGAGAGGACACGTGGATTGAGATAAAGACAGTTTAATAAGTAAAGCAAAAGCAGCACAAGCAAGACAAGCAAAGCAAAATATGGAATTAATTCCCCACTTCCCATCAGCAGGCAGGTGTTCAGCCATTCCCAGCAGAGCAGGGCTCCATCATGTGTAACAGTTACTTGGGAAGGCAAATGCCATCACTCTGAAGATATCCCCCTTTCCTCTTCACACAGCTGAGCATGACACCATATGGTATAGGACATCCGTTTGGTTAGCTGGGGTCAGCTGTCCTAGCTGTGTCCCCTCTCAACTCCTTGTCCTCCCTCAGTCTCCTCACTGGTGTGGTGGGGTGAGAGGCAGAAAAAGCCTTGACCCTGTGTCAGCACTGCTCAGTAGTAACGGAAACATCCCTGGGTTATCAGCACTGTTTTGGGCACAAATCCAAAACACAGCCCCTGACCAGCTACTTTGAGGAAAACAAACTCTATCTAAACCAAATCCAGCACAATTATTGACCAGCAAAATTAGGCTCACCGACATGCAGTCATGATAACCTGGAAATAGGCGAAACTCTGAATGTAAAAAAAAAGACTTTCTGTCTTTGCAACCGTATGTAGTCAGTATAATAAGTGTTTCTAGAAGCATGTAGTTCAGGGGATTTGGTGCTTGCCTTTGCTTACTCCTTTGCCAGCCACTTTTGCAATATGCTGTATGAATGTCAGCATGCTGGTTAGGTTCAACTCACTGATGGTTATTCACTAGATGCCCATTGTAAAAATCCCTCTCCATGTGAAAGTTTCCTACCTTCACAATGGTTGTCTTTGAGGATACTGTGTGAGTAAGTCCATCAGGAGTCCAAGGTACACAAGGTTTGTTGTAATGAATGAGTTGGCCTCACTCATGAGCTGCAGTGGGAGCAGAACTCCAGCCTCATGTGGTGTTACCTGTGCTGAAGAAACACCACGGTGAAGCACTCCAGTTGCCTGCTAAGAGAAAACTGGAGTTTATGGTGGCAAGTCAGCTTGCTAACATGAATGTAGTGTTCTGTGTTATTCTGTGTCTATGCTAATCCATACCTACGTGCTGGAAACTGCGAGCTTTTATGAAATGGCCCACACAAATTGGATATTGTTCTTGATTGTTTTGGTAGAGGTTTTTTTTGGATGTGATTTTTGGGAAGTGTGTGTTACCAACAGGTCTAACTGACAGAAATGGTAATGAACATAACTGTCCTTTTTCTTCCATAAAGCATTATATAAAATCCATGGCACTGTCTGCTCTAGAGCAAAATAGTATTTTTTTGCATGGCTGAGGCAGATACATGCATCTTATTACTGAGAGTGTGCCCAGCAACACAGTTGGGAATGATTAAATGCAGCTCACAGCAACTTCTTTGGTCATGATACAGTGATTCAGCACTTCATGTTTCTGAGGAAGGAATGGGGCTGCAGCCATCCCCTAATTGTTGTCAGCCTTGTATACAAGGATTGTTTTCTGCTTGGGTCATGAGCTTTGCCCATCCTCTGCACTTGCAGTCTTAGTTAACCTATAGCAAGTCAGCTTACATAGGTGTTATACCCTGGAATCATTCATTAAAACAAAACCAAGCAAAAAAAACCCTTACATAGTCTCTGTTGCTTTTCAGTTTGAAATAAGAAAATGATCTTGGCACAGGGCATTTCCTGGGGATTAATGACTGGCTGGGGTTAATGGCCCTTGGCTGCACTGTGGGCCATCAGCTCCTCCCTGCTGGTCATTAATCTGCAGGAAATGCCCTGTGCCAAGACCATTGTTGTTGTATTTGGGTTCTTTAAGAGCTGAATTCAGGAACCCACACTGCTCTAATGTGTGAGAGCCTGCTGGGTTTTGTTACATTTAGGCCCTACATGTTGTGTGTTGTTTTGGTGTGGGTTTTTCCCCCCGGGCTTATCTGAAGTTTCCAAACGTTTCGCTTAATGGAAAGTGACTGTAATGCTTCAGGTCCTTTAAAAAATATTTCACTGGGCAGCAACCAAGCTAATGCTAAAACTTTGTGGTGAAAATTTAAGTTCTGGGTAGCAAACCATTCTGGAAAGACCATATAGTTGGAGGTAGTCTGTGCCTTTTAGTGTAGCCTGGAGCAAGAAGCAGTGAGTTGTACTTGGATGGGAACTTGAAGATGGTCCTGACAGGCAGTGGGTCTGTGCTTTCTCCTGTAAGGTAGGATTACAGCACTTGTGATCTGCAGAAGCTGTCAACCGCTTCTTCAAGCAAAGACGTGTGTGAAGAAGTGGTATTTCTGTGAATTCTCCCCATATGATTTCAAGATCAGAATACACAATTCTAATAGATTCTGTATGGTACGTTTATGAAGCTTTGTACTCTACACTGAAATCAATTTAGTGTTTAATAAAATTCTGTGGTGGTGGTAAATCCTTCAAGTAGGTCAGTTCAGTGTTGTGGCCTGGAAGTGGCAGTTTGTGACTACTGTCATATTTCTTTATTAAAAACAAGCTGTAACACACACCCATACCACCACCACCCCCCAACCCAACACAAACGCAAACACTGTCACCCCACCCCAGTTACCAGTCTTCTACTTAGTAAGAAGCTATTTGATCATACTTGGTTGTATTAGAAGTAAGGATATAAGGAAAGGGAGCTCATATGGCAAGTAGTAAAAGCACTGTTGAGCATCTCAAATGGTGATAAAATTGGTACGGAGCATATGTTCAGTGTTTCTGGATGACCATTTTTATTTCAGTGAACTAATGAATTCACTGGAAAGAATAAAACTCAATGTTGTGCCTTCATGGTTTTCTTTCTTCTTAAATGCTTTTCCCTGCTACTTTCTGTGATACAGGCAGGTCTGCAAAGTCTCCTGCTCCTTCCTTCAGAAGCTTTGCAAATAGGCAGCCTGTGCCATCTTCTTCCCAGCTCTCAGATGTACCATGCTGTGAAGCTGCTTTGGGTCAACAGGAAACCTTCCTAATGTGCTTTTCAGATCTTGAAAATGCCACAGTGTGCATGAAATGTGAAGACAGCCACAAGCTTAGTAGAGACTGTCATATCTGTATAGATCTTTTGATGGGTTTAGTAGGATTTCAGTAAAGAGAGGGAGAGACGTTTCATGAGAAGAGGAGGTCCTGGATCAGGTCTACATACAAACTTTTACAGATCTTCAGATTCAGTGTGAAGTTTGGATTTTTTAGAATGAAAGTATATTTGCAACCCAGTCCTCATGTCTACAAGTTATTCCCATTATCACAGAGGCAACACTCTGAAGCTGTTCCCTGTAGTAGTGATTATGAACTGTCAGTCTGAAATTTTTGCCTAGAACATGTGATATGACAAGAAATAAGGCTTACTAATACTCTGCACATAAGCAATAGACATAGCTACTTCGGTTGCGTTTTTATTCCAGAAGGAATGGTAATTCATACTCTGTCACTAAGCCTGTAACAAGGAGAAGATAGCCTGCCATGTTACTAGCTTGCCGTGTGCTTTTTAAAAATAGATGCTTCTGTTCTGCTACTTACCGGTGAACATTGCTGAATGTCTGAGGCGATGGAGTTGATACTGTTGATAAAGTTGATACTGTTGGGGATGCACTCAAGAGACTCCGTTTGTGAAAGCAAAGAAAAATGCAGTGAATGGTAGGGGAGAAATGGCAGGGCTGCCTCTTGTTTGCTTAATTGAGGAAGATATAAAGGAAGGGGGAAAAATTTTTGTTGCCCAAATTCCACTATATCTTTATTTTGCTGCTAATCTCGTAGTCATCCCTCTCCTTGCTCTCAGCCTATCAGCTTTATGCGGAAGATACGTAGTCTATGTTGCAGCCTTTTGGGTTGGTAGGCATTGATTTTGTTTGTAAACCTTTGCTTACTTTCTCCTAAGACTGTTATTTTTCCTTTGGAGGGAGGAAAGGGGGTAAAGGAGGCCCTAGAGAAAGAGCAATAAGCCATGAGAAATGGATGCCCTAGCCTTGCTAATGACTGGTCAGAATGGGTTCCTGGTGCCAAGAAGCAAGCAGTCCCCTTTTGGCTATGATCAGGGGAAGGATAGTTGCATCATTGTACATGAAGCCTGCTATGGGGCTGCATTTTCACCCCAGTTACTAGTTATCAACAAGTGACATCCTACCAGTATCTGTAGGCTCAATGAAATCCCATGAAACCCTCACCCCCATTGCTCCAGCTCTCATAGTCTATTGAAGACAACAGAAATTTTTCTGTGTTCTTGGTTAGAGAAGCCTTGAGCAAAAAACATGCTGTGCAGCCGACAGCCTGACCTGTTGCTTTTTAACACTGTGAAGTGGTTGTGGCCATCAGTATTGTGGATGCTCACGACTTGTATAGGGGTACCTAATTTCCTAAAGTACGTATGATGATAAATCACACTCCTGTCTGTATTTGTTTGGGAGGAGCATTGATGATAAACTGTAGTTAAGTCTTTACTTTTGTCAAATGCAACTTTCAAACACTGTGGTGTTGCCTAAATATTTTACTTTGTTAGTGTCTGGAAGTGAAAACAAAGGTATTTGTTATTGCTTATGTGCTCCTAAAATCACTGGGTTTTGCAAATGGTTAACCAGCTGTTATAGTCTGCAACATAAACAAGGCAGGAGAGTTGAGAATGTTATTTGTCTCGGGTAGGGGGTTGGTGCTGTCTGTGAAAAAACCTGTCAGAAACTGAGTAGATATTAATTAAAAAATGTTGTGGGCTGCAGATAACATTTCAATTAAAATTCATTTTAAATGGAGAAACCTAAAGCTGTTTCGTTGGAGCTAAAGCCATGAGGATCTTAATAATGTTAGGATTTTCTGATGGATTCAGCAGAACGCCAGTACTTGATTGGTATATGTCATACTTGTTTGACCTCCTGTGGCTTCTTACCTGATTTCAGAAATCATGCAGGTTTTATCTTAATACACTGTTTTTCTAGTTGTATTAATGTTTACAGAGCAGTATATGTACTCTAACTCTAAAGTCAGAGCATGGCAAACTGTGGAAGCAGGATGATGCCCGTGTTTGTTCTAATGCATGCATTAATTCCAAAGAAAGATGGTTTCATTGGTTATTATTTTTTATTGTAAAAAATAATAGGAAGTTCTGTAGGTTTCTCAGCTAATTTTTAGCTACCGTTTTTCTTTGCTTCTCATTTTCTACCTGCCAAACATTTGCGTGAACATTGGAATGAATCCCAATAAAGAGATGGAGGTTGTGATTCTAGCTTATTAGCTGTAGAAAAATAAGTAACTGTCTGTAACACTTTAAAAACTTGTTAGCCAGATACTTGTCTATATATATGTGTTGCTTAGTTTTGTTGGCTTCAGCAGAAATTTATCATTCTCTTTGAAATGTGGAACATCTTAGAGGAAAGAAAGAAAGACTCTTAGCATTTGCAAACCCCATGATACCAGGAGAACTCAGTTTGCAATCATAAAGAGAAGCAGTCATGCCCAAGAGACATCACTACTGGACTAAGAAAAATGTTTGCCAATCAGCAATATATAATGAATAATGAACAATATTTGTCATCTCCCCGAAAGTGGGGCATTGCAATGCAAACGGTACAGCTGTTATTCTTTAATTGCAGCTGGATTAATAAAATGTAATTTTTACAGCCCATTTGCAATATACCACTGGGGAATAAGTTTTATTACCACTTTGGGTGTCTTTTAGTTAATAAATTTGTGCCTTTTGAGCATAAGTGTTTGGTTTCAAATCCCAGATACAAGTTTATTAAAAATTGTAATAGTTCTTGGAGACTATAAAATGAAATGAAGTGCACAAAATGTGCATTTCCAGTGCTTGAGTTTAAAACCATTTTTTTACTTGACTAATTTCAATGTTTCCAAAACTAGAAAGTATTGAATTTAAGTAATTACTAAATATTTAACCAACCAGACATCTAGCATTATTTTCAAGAGATGATTTATATTTGTTAGTAATTAAAGATTCAGAATGACACTCGGACTATGTGGTCATAATATCTTAATTTTTAAAACTTGGACAATGTTTATGCAAAGCAATGGCACTGCAGGGAAGCAGAACTAATGTTTGAAATCAGAAACAAGAGCGAGGCAGTAGTTAAATGATCTGATTTACAGAATAAGGTTGACCTCCTCCAAATAATTGAGAAGCCTTTTAAGGGTAACTTGTGTCTTACTGCTGTTTGAATGGAATGTCCCATTGAAGTCAGGGCTAAATCAGCTGTTGGCTGATGTCGCTTTCCTTATCACAGGCAAACCTACCCCTGGACTAAAATGCTTCCCAAACACCTCTATCGGAGAGCCAGCTAAATTCACAGTTCCCAGTGAAAAGGAAGCACTGCTCAAAACTGCCCAGAGAAGCTGTGGATTCTGCATCCCTGGCCATCTTCAAGGCCAGGCTTGAACCTGGTCTAGTGGAAGGTGTCCCTGCCCATGGGGGCTGGCTTTAAAGGTCCCTTCCAACCCAAACCACTCCATGAAAATGCTGCTCTCCACATCCATATTTTTGGACCTTTTTGTCATCTGCATTAAGCCATTATTCCCATTCAGTTACTATTAGATACAGTGAAATGAATTGCTTTGTTAGTTTGGGGATGAGAGGTGCTTGCTTTAACTCTCTGCATTTTCCAGATGGTGGTACACCACGGTGAAAAAGGGGAGGGACCATAGTGCAGATGTTGCTTGTTGATGCTGTAGTAGGTAGCTTTTTTTCCCCTGTCATCTGAGTAGATGTCAGTAAGTGTTGATATTTTAGGCTTGGAAAAGTTGAAGAAACTCTCCTAGAACTGAGTTAAGATTTGTTGACTCCAGTTTGGATAGTTAGAGCCCAGTACCTGGTGGTTCCGGTTGTGTTCCTTTGGCAGCATAATATTAGAACACAGTTGATTAAATTGAGCAAATCTTGCTAGAATGAAACAAGAAAATCAGTTGTATTACTGGCATTTTAGGGAAACTTGCTAAAGCCACGCTCACTATCCTGTGTGTTGAAAACAAAACCAAATTGAATATGTTTTAGTAAACAGGATTCCCAGGACCCTTAATCCAAACCCTGACAGCTTCAGGGGGAAGGCTGAAGAGAAGAGGAGGCCTAGAAAAGATGATACTCTGCGTTGGTCTGAGAAACTCAATTTTGGTATTTCATTTTTTCCAAAAATCTGATTCTGCTGCTTTTAGAGTAGTCCTTACGAACACAAGTGAGTTAAGTTTTTGCAGCAACCAGCCCCGCTTATGAAAGGTGCTCTGGGATCTTGTAGCCAGTATCTGGCACTTGTACGCAGTTACAAGCAACTAACTCTGCTTTTCAATTAGTGACAGTATTTAGCGTGGTTATGTTAGTAGTGACATGGAAAACCAGTTTTGCCATGGTGTTTAGCCGTAGTTTTACTGTAGTGGCTGACTGTATTTTAGGTTGAGTACATTCCTCTTATTCCTTCATGCTTTTAAGATTTTACTCTGAAAGTTGAAATCGGTTTGCGCCAAGGGAATAGTCTCCTATCCTTAGTTTATTCCAGTCTTATCCAGAATAGTGAGTCACAGGACAGGGATTAATGCAGCCGTTTTATGGATGAATGTACAATTTGGAGCAAGAAGAAAGAGACTTGTAGAGCTTGCTCTGAGGAAACGCTAAAGGTAATGCGTCTTTGTTACCCTCTGATAAACCCCCTTATCTCTAAGGATTGTCTGGAAGGGAGGGATAAAAGATGAACCTAACCCTCAGTTAAAGAGAAATTTGCTTAAAGGTGAGAGCGTAGTGAGTGGGGCTCTGTTAAACTTGAACTGCAATTACTTCAGCTCTGTCAGGGTTTGAAGGATCATACATTTCACAAAGCTGCTACAGAAGCGCAGGCTAGCTATAGTCCTGCTTTTTGTGCTCTTAATTTTCTTGCTGCATGATGAGTGAACTTGACTGGGTTACTTTACATGGGATGGTTATACTTGTGTCAAAATTTAATGCTTTTTTTTTTTTCCTTTTTAAGTCTTTGAGGAATTTGAGCTTGAAAACTCAAAATGAGCAATAGATACAAGCTTGCTGTACCTCTTGCCACATAAAGAATTTCCTCTGAATTTAAATTTGAAAGAGTCAGAGTGAAGCAAAGAATGATCTAACCTTGGGACATTGCCACATGTCATGCGGCTGTCAGTAAAACAAGCTCTGTCTTGTATGGGCACTCATTATTACACCTTGACCGTGGCGGAAACCAGGCTTTTTGTTAGACAGCTTGACATATGACTTGCTAGGTACTCAACAAGAAATCTATAATGTTTGATTTTTAATCAGATGCAGCAGTAAAGACAGATGCACAGTGTGTGTATTCAGTGATATGCCACTGGAAATCTTGCTGAAGGATCTCTTGTGAATTAATATTTCCTCGTAATTAATTGTCTGAGAACTTGAGTTGGGTGACTTAGGAGGAATTCTTCATGAGTATTGCATCACCTGGAGGAAAAGGTTAAAATGTAGAAATTCCATTAAGCTGCTAACTTCATGTGTGTGCCTCCTGAAAATTCTCCCATCTCCTTATTTTCAGACCCATTAAACTGGGGGTACTGATTTAGAGCATAATAGTAATTTGGATTTGCTTGTGGTGTTAGCAGTCAGATTTGTATTTATTATTTTGAATCGCTAAGGAAATTGGCTGTGAGCATTTATATTAAATATTCTTCTCCATGTTTTCAGGTGTGTTCACTACTACACTGTTACGCGCCCTTTGTGAATGGAAAGATGCTTATGAAACATAAAGGATGACTGTATTTAATTTCACATTAAAAAGGACTCCCTGCCA
>NW_010234158.1:8181-8792 GCF_000690775.1 Eurypyga helias | reverse complement strand
CCCCCCCTTACTTTCTTCTATAGTTCTTTAATCAGAAAATGTCATGACTCTTAAAACCTAGAAGTACAATGTGTTTCAATGACCTTAATTAATCTTTAAATCTGGACATACTACCCACATGTGTCACCACATAGTGGTGACATGGCTTAGTGATGGAAAGTTAGTAAACACCTTTTTCATTTGGTTTCCCTTGGGACATTATACCAGTCATTATTGATTCTGGCAGTTCTTTGTCTCTATTTCAATATCTTAGTCTTAGAGTCAATAATTATTTCAGCACAAGATAAATTTGATATAAATAGATGCAAGCAAATTGGAAAGTTCCAAGTAAGGGAGTTTAAAACACTCTGCTATTATAAACCAAGAACATGTTACTTTAATTCTTCCTAATGCCACACACAGCCACCATATTTCTTACTGAAAAAATCTGAAAACATATATTGACCTTTGACAGGTTTGGTTGTAGAGGTGTTTTTATGGGAATCTGGTCTGGAAAGGCATTGATATTTCTGTACATGGAAACATGATTTAATGTAACAACTTGATAAGACACAGCTTAATGCAAAGCGATGGCTTGGAACTCAAGTATTATGTGAATAATATGTGATGTG
>NW_010234158.1:0-8151 GCF_000690775.1 Eurypyga helias | reverse complement strand
GAGGGAATAAGAAAAAGAGTCAAAATAATTGCTGAGGAGAGGTAAAATCAAGGCTTTCCTGGAAGCCTATTATTATGCTGGAAATAATTACATAAATCATACAATTAATTATATGTTATATCATCGTCTTACTGTATTATATAACACATAATTGTTATGTGTTTATTATTGCTTTCAAAATAACCAGCAACATGCTAAATAAATTTATTTTTTCAGATGCTTACTCCATAAATTTCCAGGCTCGTGGAAGCTTAGGAGATTTCAGCAGGGACAGGATTTTATTGCTGATTTCGCTCTGTGAGAGATCAGCAACATACAAAACTGAAGATTTTGTGCATTTCTCTAGAAGTGTCATGGATGCTCTGGGAATGGCCATTCTCATTAAAGAAAACTAGGCAGGTTAAACAGATACTCATTTTCATCATATTTGTGTCAGTATCTGCAACATTTAATCGACTTCAATGAGGTTAATGATATATTTACACTTTCTAGAGCAGTGCTAGGCAGACACAGCTACACAGTAGAATTAAGTGTACCTGAGGTATGCTTTGCTTAACAATCCACATTGTATTATTCTCATAAATTCTGCAGTGGCTCAAGTGTCACAGTTGTTCAGTGTAGACATACCTTAACAAACATTAACAACAGTGAATTAAGCACTAGAATAAATCTTCTGTAGCAGACAAACCTCTTCATGCTGAAGAGAAGAACACAGTGCAGTGTTTCTGCAGTGTAGTGCCGCATTGTATGACCTACATCCAGTACTAGAAGCAACCAGGCTGCAGGAGCCCTGAGCTACATCACCCAGAAAGCTAAATACCACTTGCAGCATATTACCTCATTTGAAGCTAAACTGGGGATTGTTATATTACACTGTTTTAGAGGATATATATATGTCAGCCTAAGGTCTGACATCTCCATTTAGCCATGCCAGGTCAGAAAGTACAAATCAAACCAAAATTACTTTCAATATCTCAGTCTGTCAATGTCATTTACAAAAACCACAATAGCGATCTTGCCAAATGCTGGAGAATAAAGGAATACATTTGTGCTTAACTTAAATTACTCTGGGGTTCATATGGTATTAAATAAGACTTATGTTACTGTGCCAACAATGAAAAACAAAGTAATGGCAGCCACCGCAAAAAATTTGAAAAAAGTTGAAATGTCAGTCATGTCTTTATACACCTAGAACATATCTAGTACAATGTTAGAAACTTCTTGGTGTCGTTTTCCCAGAATTAATGATCTTCAGGCACAAATTTAAAGTGAGCCCTGTATAGGATATAATCATCTGACATGTATATTTCAGCTCTTTCTGCAGTAAGACATCAAAGTTAGGCAGTGTTCTCCTGAATGGTTTGTGATTTTTAGTTTCCAGAGTAAATCTGCTTTTAGTAAAGTGCCACCAAGGAAGGATCAACACATGTTTTTACAGTTTGTTATGGCATTGCTTAACATATTTGAAACCATAAGCAGATATATTAGGTAGTCTGTTAGAAAATTTCATTTGTGGTAACCTTTTCATAAAGGCGCTAAAAATAATGGATTGTTTTTCTACAGATTTAAGAATTAGTTTAGTGACTCTAGTAATGCCCTTTTATAGCATTAAAAGCATCTGTTTATTGAAACTATTAAATCCATTATGATGAATAATGATGTAATGAATACATGGTATAGTGAATAATGAAAACATTGAGAGTAGTTTATATGTAAAAAATATAAATTTAGTCCTTTGTTTAAAACATGCATACACCCTACAAAATGGAGAACAAATACCATAATGGGCCACAGCAGCTTGACTTCTTTTGATTGAGGGTTTTATGAAGTTTGGCTGGAGTCTATTTTTGAAGTCTATCATTAGTTAACTGAAATACAGAGGGTGGGGAAGAGAAGGAAGAGGAACTCAAAGTAAGGCTATGTTTTGTTCAGACCTTGAATGTTCATAACTATTTCCTCTTTGAGAAGAGGTGTGACTGAATAAACACTGCATTTATTAGATATAGAGATGTCATTCTGACAAACTCAAATTAATGACTGTTCCATTTCTTGAGTACGGTATGAGTTGCTTTTATTTCAATGATGTGATAAAGATTTCTAGGGACGTCTTCATTGGTTGTTATTTTCTTCCGGTTTCAGAAAACTGTCAGATTATATGGAAATTTAAACAAAAACACATCTAAAATATTTCTGTGTCTGAATTCTAATATTTGTCTTCAGCTAATGGTTTCCTTCTGCTTCTGCTTCCAAGGTTTAAGTAAAATATATTGCTAATCAAATCTTTAGTTTTCTCTACTGTATCTAACATTTCTTTCCCTCTTTCTATTACAATTTCTTTTAGCCAAAGTTAGTTTCCTACTACATTTTCCAAATAAAGGAATACATCTCATCAGTTTAAATACAAATTATTTGATTAAGAAGACAAAAGAACCAACAGGCAACCTAATTTTCCTATTTTTTGACTTAGTAAAATATGCTGGGATCACAACTATCCTGCTATAAGGAAGGCACAAGATAAAGCTGTGTGTGTAGCGGTAGGGGCAGGAAGTATGGAAAGTCTACTTGCAAGTTACAGTTGAGAGGATGGATAGGGTGTATCCTAACAGTTTTAGCCTGGAGACCAAACAAGATTTAGATAAACTCTGGATGTGAAGGCTGACTGACAACCTCTAACAAAGGAAAAAAGGAACTGGAGTCTTAATGGAATGTGTGTCATTTGCACTGGGAACAGGAAAGAGCTTATGCTAACACATATAATGAGAAGTGAAGGAACTGAATGAGCATGGTATAGCTCTGTGTATAAATAAAATGACTAGAGAATTTCTCAGCATTTCCTGCAAACTCCCAGAAAAGAATTAATTATTTTAATGTGATTTCCTAAAATCTTTCCTTTGTCATTATTTTGATCAATTCAGAACTCAACTAAGGCTTTCTGTTTAACTACACCTGAGAAACTATGAAAAAGATCTCCACCTTTCCACTAAAGCATGGCTGTTACACTAAGAAAATGCTGACTGACTGCCAACTTGATCAGTTTGCATTGCCTCTTCGGGTCTAATGCTACACCTACAATTTGTAATTTGATCGAGAATTTCTTTTTATGATCAATCTCAGTTTATTGTGACTTTCCTGCTTAGCAGTGACACTGGTGAGCTGTTCTGCAAGATCTTTACAAGGTGATGCAAGTGAAGTTGCGGTGTGAAACACGGTCCAATAAGGGAATTTAAAAATATTGTATAGCTAAGAAAATTTATCCTATCTGTAATTACCAGTCAACTCCTGTAATTAATTGTGGGTTTTTAGGCCCAGCTAGGAACAAAAGACCAGGTGGCCACTCGCTCAGCCCCTTCCTGGTGGGATGTGGAGAAGAAAATATAAAGAAAGATTTGGGTTGAGAAAAAGGCAGGGAGGGTTCACTCACCAGTTCTGGTCACCGGCAAAACAGACTCGATTTGGGGAAGAAAAGCCCATTTAAGAAGCTACCAGTCAAAATCAGAGGCAGATGCTGAGAGATAAAACAAACCAGATCTTAAAAATCTTCCCCTCACCCTTCTGTTCTTCTGGGGCTATCTCCACCCCCTACAGTGGCACAGTGGGACAGGGGATGGCAGTTGTGGTCAGTCACAAGCTGCTTCTGCTGCTCCTTCCTCCTCATTGGGACACAACTCCCGTCATTCATCCCCTGTTGCCATGTGGGATCCCTGTCATGGGAGACAGTCCTCTATGAACTTTACCAGCATGAGTCCTTCCCACAGAAAACAGTTCTTCAGGAACTGCTCCATTGTGGGTCCCTTCTGTTAGGTGCAGTCCTGAAGAAAACTGTTCTGGTGCAAGTTTCCTGTGGAGTCACACTGTCCTTCAGGTACTGCCTCCTGCACTCTCATGGTGACTTCTCCAGAATGCAGGTCAGTGTCTGTTCCCCAGAGACCCTCCATGGCTGGAGGGGCACAGCCTGCCCTCTCCTCACAAGCTACAAGGGAACCTGTGCTCCAGCCATCTCTCCCCCTACTTCTGCGCTGACCTGGGTGTTGGCCTGGTTGTCTCACATCCCACTCCTCTGTCCACGCTGATTCTCTCCACTTAGCTTCCATTTCTGCTGCTGTTTCTGTCTTGTGTTTTCCTTTCTTAAATATATCAATCACAGAGGTGCTGACTGGCTTGGCCGTGGTCAGAGGTGGGTCCAACTTGGAGCCAGGGGAGGTTTTCTCAAAGCTTCTCACAAGAGAAGACTGGTGGCTCTTCCACCACTACCAAAACCTCACCATGGAAATCCAACACATCAATCAAACAAAAAAGAATAACATTATTTACAAAGAACAAACTGGAATTGTTTGTTAAAAAGTTCATCAACTTAATGTGTCACTTGTTTTTGTGTGTGAAATTAAATAAGATTAAAAGAAAATCCTAGGGTTGTGGGTTTTTTGTTTGTTTGTTTGTTTGTTTGTTTTTTAATGCTATTGAAACCCAAACCAAAAAGCCCATGAGACTCTATTACAGAATTTTTAGTTCTACTTGGAATTATCCATGACCTTGGATCCCATACTGTATCCTATAATCTAATTCAATAAGAACAACAATGAACACAGAGCTTTGAGAACAAAGAACACAGAACAGCGGTAGCAAAATCTTCAGAACTCTAATGAATTCTGTGTTGACTTGGAAAGACTGGCCATTTTGCTCTACCTTTTCATTCTCTATACTGTAAAATGATGTGTTGGTTTTGGCTGGGACAGAGTTAATTTTCTTGGTAGTAGCTAATAAGTGGCTATATTTTGTGCTGAAAGGGATTTGTGTTGAAAACAATATTGGTAACACAGCAATGTTTTCATTACTTCTAAGCAGTGCCTATGTGTAGTCAAGGTCTTTTCTGCTTCTCACACTGCCCTGCAGCAAGTAGTCTAGGGGTGCATAAGAAGTTGGGAGGGGACATAGCTGAGACAGTTGACCCCAACTGTCCGAAGGGTTATTCTATACTATATGTTGTCATGCTCAGCAATCTGCAAGTTTGCTGAGGTTGTAACTCAATCCCACTCTCTGCATCATTAATAAAGATATTGAGCAGTATTGGACCCAATATGGACCCCTGAGGGACACCAGTTGTTACTGACTTCCATTTGTACATTGAGACATTGACTGTAAATCTTTGGATGTGGCAATCCATACACTTCCTTATCCGTTGAGTAGTCCATCCGTATCTCACCAACTTGGAGATAAGGATGCTGTGTGGGACCATGTCAAGGGTTCTTGAAGAATTCAAGGTCGATGACATCAGTTGCTCTTCCCTTATTTACCAACACAGTCACTCCATCATAGAAGGCTAACAGATTAGTCTGTCATGATTTGTGAAGCCATGTTGGTAGTCTCTAATCATTTCCCTGTCACCCATATGCCTTGACATAGTTTTCAGGAGGTTCTGTTCTGTGATCTGACTGGGCACAGGGTGGAGGCTGAGTGGTCAGAAATTTCCAGGATCCTTCTTCAAAAATGGGCATGTTTCCTTTTTTCCATTCACTGGGGACTTCACCTGACTGCCATGACTTTTCAAATACAATGGAGAATGGCTTAGGGACTACATTAGCCAATTCTCTCAGGACCCTTGGATGTATCTCAATTGACCACATGAACTTGTGTATATTCAGGTTACTCATATGGTCTCAAATCTGATATTTTCCTATGATAAGAGGCACCTCTTTACCTCAGTCACTGCCCTGAGATTGATTCACTCAAGGGATATGGGGAGAGAAATTGCCAGTAAAACTCAGTCAGAAATGTTGTTGAGTACACCTCAGCCTTCCCCATGTCAGTTGTTACCAGATACCCTGTCTAATTTGTGAGTGGGGGTACACTATCTTTTGTTTTCCTTTTCTGACTAGTGTAGTTGTAGAAGCCTTTCTTATTCTTCAAAACCCTTACCAGATTTATCTACAGCTAAACTTATTCTTTAGATTTCCTGATCTCATGCCTATACTCTTAGCCAGTGTCCCTATATCCTTCCCAGGACGTGTGCCTCTGCTTCTACCACCTATGCATTTCCATTGTGTGTTTCAGACTCAGCAAGAGGTCCTTACTCATCCATGCTTGTCTCCTGCCTTCCTTGCCTGATTTCTTGCACATGTGAATTGATAGTTCTTGTGCTCTAAGAAAAATGCCTTTAAATATCTTCCACCTCTCTTCTGCTCCTTTATCCCTGAGGAAAATTTTGCAGGAGGACTCTTCCACCAGTTTCTTAAGCAACTGAGAGTTCACTTTCCTAAGATTTAGGTCTTGACTGTA
Source organism: Eurypyga helias (assembly GCF_000690775.1). Classification (NCBI taxonomy): domain Eukaryota; kingdom Metazoa; phylum Chordata; class Aves; order Eurypygiformes; family Eurypygidae; genus Eurypyga; species Eurypyga helias. The sequence goes on along the minus strand of NW_010234158.1, from coordinate 1,878 downwards.
CATTTTACCTGGCCTATATCACTTGAGATAATGAATACCACCAAGGCATGATCTGTCCAGGCTACTACCAATATTAACCTCTCCAATAAGTTCATGGCAACAAGCTCTGAGAACAGCTACAGCTGTAATAATCTTCCTTGTAGGAGACTTTGTTTGTATCAAAGTGACGGAACAATAAAATGAAGCTGAACCTGACTGATATGTAATTTTTAAAATATTAAATTTTTTTCATTCTATGGAGTTGCAACACCTTAATGATAAATAATGCAAATGAAAAGTATTTGTATTGGCTTTAATGCAAAGGCTGCCAACTAACTACTAATGTGTAAATTACAGTGGTTAGTAACTCAGGATATTGGGCTGCACAGAACTGAACAACTAGCTGTTTCTGGCAAGCCTTCCCTGAGCTGGTGGCTTTAAGGTTCTCTGTGCTAGGTGACTGTAAGTTTATGCTGTTCTCATTATCTTGATGTAATGACGGAATAGCTGCAGACAACATTTTAGTGGGTAGAAGTGTAATGAACAAACAAATATAGTAGCCATCCGGAGAGAAACATCAATGCTACCACACTCCATGTGTCAGCAAGGTGTAAGCAGTATATGCAGGGCTCCTGTAAGCCAAAGAGCCTTCATACATCCAGTGAACATAAGCACAATCATCCTTGGAATGCTTTACAGAGGTCAGTTCCAAAACTGATTTGATTAGCCAGACATCAGTGTTTGTGAATGTTGGATGTCATTTTAGGGGGAGCAGGCAAGAGAGGTGTCAACATCAAAGACCTTATACAATTAATTTCTTCTGGTCTCTATCACGGAAAGTGGAGCCAGACTTTTGGTTTCTAATCCTACTCTCAAAGAAAGATGACAAAGTGATTAATAGATGAGGATATTTTAAGTTGTGTCAATTGTAGGATTTCAAGTAACTACATGCTTTGCTTTTGCTTGATGGGAACTCATGAGAAGGCATTTATTTCCTTTTGCAGTCCAGTAAAGTTTTTGAGCATCCCATGTGGTTTTCAAAAGTAAGAGATGATAGATAATTTACTATCTTCTGCAGTGCATAGATTTCATTATGGAATTGGAAACAGTGTTTGAGAAAACCATTCTTTTCATAACTTGGAAGTAAAGCAGTTTCAAATGGAGATAACATTTTTAGTTTTGAGTTCACCTCCAAAGTTTCAAAACAGTATTTGCTGCATTAGAGATTGGAGAAAAACAACAATAATTTACTTATATATACTCCCCAGTAAAAATACTTTGGATTGATGGGTAATTGTATGAAATGGTGCTGTATATTCTTCATTAATTTGTGGAAGCCACAAAGCATTACAGATATCCAGACTTTTTCCTACTCCTGCAATAGAAGCACTTTTTACTTTACACTAAAGATTTTTATGTGACTTATAAATCTCCTCCAGGGGGTGTGGTTATCATGAGATAATCACACCCTTGGGGGATTAAAAACACTTATCTCTGGATCATGACTTGTAATACCCCAGGGGTGTGATTATCTCAGGAAACTCACACTCTCTGTCATGCCTAATTGCTTAATTATTACAGTGGCGAGTTCACACTATTATACAGGAGCGAAGGTTGTGTCAGCATTTCTGTTAGAAATTTCTGTTTCAGAAATCTGTGATTAAAATCTGCTGCAGGCTGAAACCTGGCAAAAAATATTCTGCCTGGGAGCAAAAATCTCTACCAGATTTCTAAAAATTAGATTGATTATATTTTAACAATGTCAGTGAGAAATAAAAGTTAACTGTATATGTTTACATAACAGCTGACATTCAGCCAAGGTTCTGACATTGAGTATATAATAGCATTAAGTGACATAATAACATTTATTTAAAAATATATATAAATATATATTCACTC
>NW_010234157.1:27487-51795 GCF_000690775.1 Eurypyga helias | reverse complement strand
TTTGGAACTAGATGGTCTTTAAAGTTGTTTCTGCCCCAAACCATTCTATGGTTCCCAGAGACAGCCCCTACAGATTCCTCCTGGACCATCCAGTAAAGTGGGTGTAACCCAGCTCTATTTGAGTGTCCATAGATATCCATCTCCTTCTCTTAATTCACACCTCTGTTTAGAAAAGGTAGATGGTTTTCCCATAGTGCACCTGCAGAAAATTGAAAGGAAACAGTTATTTTACTGTTGTGCAGAGATAAACAGGTTATGCCCTTCTGAAATGTTGGTTTTGCAACAGCTGAGTACACTTGAGCAGAAATAAAATCCTAGTGCTATTTCAGAGTGTAACTAATCTCACTTAGGTTTACTTAGGAGAAATAAACTCAGGTTAAGTGTATGAAAGTAATTTCTGTAGGGGTTGGATTTTTTTGGTGGGTTGTTTTTTTTTTTTTTACCTTTCTTTACACAGGGAATAATAAGTTATACTCTTAACTAGCATGAGACAGAAATCGGTGCTCCTTTTGAAAATTGGATGCTGGCTCAAAGACTGCTTATCCAGTGTCTGGAAACTAAACAGAAGTTTGAGTTAAAGTCACTGAGAAGGTTCTGCTGAAAACCACTTCAACTCCTTTGGCACAAAGCTCACAGCCGGAAATATTTCCTTGCCAGTTAACTAATGCTTCCCCTCTTGATCATGGTACTATAGCTGATGCAAATCTTTGCAGTTCATATAATTACACCCCACCCTCTCCAAACCCAAATCACACATGAAATGAAGAAATGACAGGAAAAAGGCCACATGCCACAATAATTACTATAATTTGTTCTGTTACTCCCTTGCTTTCTGGCTCAGTATGTGAGGCTCGATATTAATTTGCTTGTATAACTAAAGGTGTTTCCTCTGCTTGTTTATACTAGCTATGATTTCTAAACATCCTTGAAATTATTTTCCATAACATCTCTTCTCATCTTGATATTACTTCACTTTGAGATACTTATAGAAAGTGCTTCTTTCTATTTTTGAATAGATGCAGTTGGGAGCCAGAAAAATGACTATTTGTTTGCCTTTCTATTTTTGGTTTGAAATTGCTGGAAGCCAGTAGGTGGGGGTTTATTTTGTGTTCTAATGTTTTATTTTCAAAATAAAACAAATATTATGCATGAGGATTGGCACATATCTTAAATTACTGGTTTTAGTAACGGGAAAAATTCTAGTTAGAAATTCTTCTGAAGTGTGGCTCTATCTCTGGAAATCCTTTCTTGCTCACTTCAACAGAGCCTTGTATCCTCTTCCATTTCACTGAACGATTCTTTCCTATGCAGAGGAGTGAGTTTTATAGGAACTTTGGTGGCACTAAGAAGTTGGTATGTTTTCCTTCATCTTGTATACTGCACCAATTCTTTTGTCATCTGTTCATTCTACCAGTCAAAGGCAAATCGCTATTGGCTGTCATACCAAATGAAATGACCTGAATTGTCACTTAAATTGGATAATTACTAACTTCGTGTATCCTGGGAAATTAAAATCTAGTGTCTGCTGTTTGACTGCCCAGATATTGCTCTCAAGAAGGGAGAATTGCAGTTAATTATAAAATGGATAGTCCTTTATGAGGTTTCATCCCATTCAGGAATGCAGGCAGATTACCTAATTAGAATTCCAGGGAATTACTCAGCTGAAACGGAAATCAAAACCTTATAGATTTCTTTCAAAGTAAAAACCCAAAATAAACAAAACCAAACAGACAAAAACCCTACCCCAGTTTTACTTATTCTCTATGCATTTCCTAAAAAAGCTCAAACCCCACCCAACCAACCAAAAAGCAATCACCCAACCACATTCATGACCTTTATTCTGTTTATTTCATACAGGAGTTTGGATAGCTTTGAGTTAGTGTTCCTTATCACTGCTTGACTACTACTTCAGCAAAATCAGTTCACATAGCATTACCTTTCATAGAATCATAAAATGGCCTGGATTAGGAGGGATCTTAAAGTTCATCTAATTCCAAGCCCCCATCTTTAGAAAAGATTTTTTGGGGTTTTTTTTGCCAGGGTGGATGGAGTGGGGACAGTAAAGTTGGCAGGTCAAAGCATATTAACACATTGGTTTTACTGCCAAGGTTTATGTTATATGAAAATGTAATACAGAACTTAAACAAAAATTTCTCTTTTTACAGCTTTCCTACTAAGATCTGAAGCCGTTCATGGAAGTTGATGGCAACACTCTCGTAAGTGTAATTGAAGTTATGTCAGAGTTTCTGATCAGCTGAAGAGGTTGTATGTTGGGGTTGTGGCCATGCAGTCATGGAAGACGGTGGACAACACCAGTATCCAAACAAGATCTTGCTTATGGGCCATACCAAGGGGTGAGACTGATAGGCTGACCCAGTTCTGCTGTAGGGATGAAATGAAATTTATTGTATAGGCCTGATGTCAGGGGTGCCCTCACTTTCAAATCTTACCCCTTAATGCATGAGAAAGCAGTAACTTAGGACACATGAACTTAGCCAAAGATTTTCTTTAACCATGCATCTGTTTAACCCTTGAGGAGCTTAAGGAAAGCACAGCTTTGTAGAACTGCAAATCGTTGCTGCCTTTGGTGCCTTCATGCATTCATGAGATATGGTCTGGTCTTCAGTATTAGCTCAATGCCCCTGCTTTTGCTTGTAGAACAATATTTCTTTTCCCCCAAACAGCTTCATACTCCTATTTCACCAGAGAGATTTTTCTCCAAGGAGGGTTCACAGACAGCAAGCCTCTCAGTCTCTAGGCAGAAGCATCCCCTGGGGTGATCCTGGCAGCTCCCCAGGAGGATGCTACCCACCTGAGTTTGGTTCCCAGCAATAATTGCTCAAGGCCACCAATTTGGAAAGGAAACTGGAAACATGTAGCCTGCATGATATATATTTGCAAATCCTTGCTGTCAGGCAAGGACAAGGTAAGGGGAGCTATGAGGATGTGGGCCTAGTGAAGTTCTAGCACTTTCTAATGAGTGTTGTCAACTACCCTTGACCCAGGGTGCTTGGAGACTTTTATGGAGCTCCCTCTGACTAGGGAGGGTCAAGAACCCTTTACCTGATGGGCACCTGTCTAAGAGCTAGGCCCAGAATGCAGCCAACAGATCCAGCAGTTTGTGCAGCAGCGTGTGAAGGAGTGACGTAAGGGGGCCTCAGCTGAAATGGGGGTGCTTTAACAGTCTTAGGCATGCTGGTAACAGGGCAGGTTCCCTGATAGATGTGGGAGATAGTGGATGCAGCCCTCCAAGTCTCAGACTGCAGGAAGTGTCTGGGACCACCCTGAGACCAGGAGAGATGGCCCTCTGCCCTCTAGGAGGTGTGCCATCTTGGAGGAGCTGTGCTGCCAAGATGCAGGAGGAAGTGAGCAGGCTGTGCAGTGTCAGATAGGATGAAAGAGAAGTAGACAGGGTCTTATGAGACACAACAGTTTGAAGAGTCTCAGTCCCCACCTGCAATAGAGAAGCAGTCATCGTCTACCCCCACTACCAAAGTAAGCAAAGCCTCTGGAGAAGGGGAATAATGGAATTTGATGACTTTTAGTACTAAGAGCAAGGATCCTGCCCCACCTAAGAACTTGCAACTGTGAAATAGGTTGACTGCCCTAAAAATTGAAGAGGACCCAGATGTTCCTACTAGCAAAGGACCTCGTTCACCTTAACCATAAACCATGCAAGGCTACGAATAAGAAATGACGAGACATCACAATGGGTTGCGCCCTGCTGTGGGGAACAGAGGCACCCATCTGTCAGCCTGACCAACTGTCTAGAGAGGTTTGCTACCTGACAGGGTCCAGGTTCCAGGATGTTGTGGAAAGACTGCCAAAGCTTGTCCAGCACTCCTACCCCCTACTGTTACTCTGTGTGAGCACAAATGATACTGCCAGGGGAAATCAATATATGCTGAGGGCTGCCCAGCTGGAAAGCAGCTTTGCAGAAAAGGACCTGGGAGTCATGGTGGACGTCAAGTTGAACATGAGCCAGCAGTGTGCCCTTGCTGCAAAGACGGCAAATGGTACCCTTGCCTGCATTAGACAAAGCATTGCCAACAAGTCAAGGGAGGTGATCCTTCACCTTTATTCAGCACTGGTGAGGTCACACCTGGAGCACTGTGTCTACTTCTGAGCTCCCCAGTACAAGAGAGACATGGATGTACTGGAGAGAGTCCAATGAAGGGTCACAAGGATGATTAAGCGACTGGAGCATCTAATATATAAGGAAAGGCTGCGTGAGCTGGAACTGTTTATCTTGGAGAACAGACTCAGGTGGATCTTATTACTGTGTGTAAATACCTGAAGGGAGGGTACAAAGATGATGAGACACGCTCTTTTCAGTAGTGCCTAGTGATGGGACCAGGGTCAGTGGGCACAGGAGATTCTCTCTGAACATCAGGAAACACTTTTATTGTGAAGGAGACTGAGCACTGGCACAGGTTGTCCATAGAGGCTGTAGAGTCTCCATCCTTGGAGATATTAAAAAGCTAGCTGGATGTGGTCCTGGACAACCGGCTGTAGATGTCCTTGCTTGAGTCGGCGGGGGGAAGGGAGAAGGGTTGGACCAAATGATCTCCAGAGGTCCCTTCCAAGCTCAACCATACTGAGATTCTGTGGAAAAATAGGATCTCTAAACTGACAGAAGACTCACTGAAGTTGTCACTTCTCTTGTATGCATTTGCTTATCTCCGGAGCCTGCTTGGCCCAGGAGCAGCTGTGCTCAATGCTCACTTGTACAGCTCCCTTTGCAACTGGCTCATGGATGCGTTTGCCAAGTGGAGGAGTAGTGAATAGCAAGGTTGAAGCCTGCATTGTCCTGCAGGATCACTATCCCATCCTGTTCAGCACTCATGTCTCAGTAAACTGATGAGTAAACCAAAACCTACCAAAAAAAGATTGAAAGCTATGCTGTATTGCCAGCCTTGTCCAAAAATGAGGACCTTCCTAAAGCTGCAAATAACAGCTTTAACATTTTGCATTTATTTCAGAGCTTTCTGAGGATTATTGCTCTTGGATTTTCCCTGGTAACAGCAAGAGCTAGAAATAGATCTGAGTTTTTTGGTTTGTTTTTCAACTGAAACTCTGATAATAAAGGAGATCTTTTGCCATCAGGAAATTGAGCTTTATAGAGAAACATCCACCACTGTCAGAAGCATAGTAAAATTATGACATTTTGTTCAGTTTCAGATTGTTTCTGTGTCTGTCTGATAGTTACGGTACATTCACATCTGAAATGGCTGTTATGTACAATTGGTTTTACTGGTAATGTCCGTTTTTCACAGTTTTCTCTTTGTTCTGTACTGGTGTTAACGTCTCCCGTTAGGAGTGAAACTTAAAAGTATATCTTAATCAATGTTCACCCAGGTTCACTGAAATGAAAGATTTCTGACTCTCACAAGCCAGTTTTCAGAGAGGTAAACTTTAATCCACTTTTTAAGGAAAGGTTTGCCACTTGAGACTTGCAAGGGTGTTGGGTTCAGTTTTCCACAAGAATATAAAACCTGCTGGTGAGGCATCTTATTAATTTTGTAGTAGAATAATTTAAATATAGATTTTCTATTGGTTTAAAATAAAACCAGTTTCACTGAAAATTGTTTCTTTATTTCATAAAATACCTTTATGACTCCAAACACTAGTGCTGTGAAAAAAGAAGTCGCTTTTGTTTTATTCATAAATCAACAAGATTTGAGAAGGTAATTTTGTGAATAACACCAGACTTCATTTGCTGCAGCCCAGGATTAGTGGTTTCTCTTGTGCAGTGCACAACAGACCTTTTTTTTTTTTTTAATAAAATGACACTGGGCTTCTGAACAGCACTAAAAACATTTCAAAGTTGCTGACTTCCTGGTTTAGGATTGACTTTTAAAAAAAAAATATACTTCAGCTTTCAGGAATCCTGGGACTTAAAACCAGAAATGCATTTTAACTCATGAAATCTCACTCAGCAGTGATTTTATTACAGACTTGTCACTGTTTTAATCCAGACCAACTAAACACAGTGCTGAATGGTGAAACTGGCTATCCTTCCCTCATTAACTTTCTAACTCCTCCCTCAAAATATGAAGAGATGGGGATCCATCACCCCATCAGCGTGCAGCGGGAAACTATCATTGCCATTGAATAATAAATGCACATTTGTAAGTTCTTTATGCTATCCTGAGCTCTTCATAAGTAATCAGTTTCTTCCTCAGCCTGTATAAAAAGCAGACCCTAACAGATGATTTACATAATATGGATATTAACCCTTTCCTGACAGATGAGCCATAGACCATGTTATTTCTCTTTAGATCATCGGTAAGGTTAGTGGAAAGATTTACTTACTCCTCGGTTGCAAACATAGAGCCACATCCTGTCTCACTATTGCTCTTGTACATCGTTGTGTTGCTTAAAGATTAAATGACCCCAATGTAGTATCATGTCAAAGATGTGACATTGCCCCACTATATAGTTTTTTCATAAGGAGAATTGATTCATATTTGTTTCTCTTAATAGCACTTGGGTAGCTCTACAAGAAAGTAATTAGTGTGACTTCATGACCCATTGGTTCATTGAGGGTGTATTTTATGTCCACATGTCCTAAATACAGGACTGCTTTCTTTGGAATGAAGACATGAAGGGTGGCCCATATAGGATGGGGAAATAGCAGAGCCTCCAATAGAGCTGATGTGTTTTCTCATTGCTTTTTTTTTTGTCTGTTGTCATGGAGAATAGTCAGAGCGAGAGAGAGGCAGTGGTAGAATTAAAAAAAAAAAAGGAAAAAGAGGAGAAAAAAAAAGAAAAAAGAATACGTGATGATTAAGCAGGAATCGGGGATTATTCATTCCTGGTGAAGCCTCCCACAAGCGTGTTGCTCAGGTCATCTCAAATAAGCACCAGATAAGCACACGACTGCGATATGCGGTTCTGCACTCTGATATGTGCGGCAAAGATCACTGGCTAGAGAACGTTCTAGCTCTTGTAAATCCTGGTGGTAGCGGTCTCTCGTCTATTGCTGTTTCCAGATGGTTTAGCTTTACTCACCTTTAATTTGTCTGTGAGAAGAGCCATCAAATCCTTCAAGAATAATATGAAACGGTGTTTTATTTTCCTGAAAAGCTGGCTGGCTAGGCAGAGGGGCTGCATTAAGGATGTTCTTAGCGTAGCTCTGCAGCGGATCAGGTAGCTACTGGCTTTGCATAGCAACGTTGTGGCCGAGCACATTAAATCATACGTCACCTTATCCAGCACTTGTCATCCGGAGGCTTCAAAACCTTCCTAAAAATAATAAAAGGTGAATGCTTTTGTTCCCATGCTAGAGATGGAAAGGTTGAGGCAAAGTCAAGTGCTTTGTCCACAATCTCACGACCAACCAGCCTGTCTGGGGAGAATTTACTCCGAAAGCCAGACCTTACATTTCTAATGACCTCTTTCTTTGGTCTGTGGTCTTCTGCTTTAGTTTAATTTTCTATATGTTTATGTGGGATGAAGTATATAGACTGCAAATGAGTAAATATAATTCAATTGTGTTATTTTTTGCAGTGACTAAAACTCTCAAATATGGCATGGTAAACTTGTGGTATATTTATGTTTTATGGTTTGGATAGTCTGCTAGGTTTGTGTGATTTAAAAAAATTTTTAAAAAAGAAATATTATGAAACTCTTACATAGGGAGAAATACAGTCTCTTCCCTAAAAGAAAAAAAAAGAAGAGTGGAAAATCCAATTTCTGTCTTTTTCAGGATTTCTTAGAGTGGGCTAATCAACAATCAGACACCTGGCATGTACTTTTGATCTCCCCATATTTGTAAATTCCCCTCGTGGAGTGGAGTGTAATAAAGCATTAAAATACTGGAGTTCTAACGTCTATTTTTTAACTTCTGAACACAGAATACATTTCAGGCAAACACGTAGCAAAGTGAAGCTGCCCGTGGGTGTGAAACAGGAAGCACTAGTAGATAGACACATGTATTATAGTTACGTTTGCTCTTGCTCGACTAGATATACATCAATTTTAATTAACACGTTTTATGCCTCAGCTACTAACGTCCCTTCAGCAGTGAGTGGGTTATGCATTTCCACCCTGCATATACCACCAGCATCACCACCACGTCCTTCTCTAGCTTCCCCCTCCCCTTTCTACACAAATGTTGCAACACAATCTGAAATTTCCTCTTTTCTTTCCTTCCTGCATTTCTTACAGGTTCCCTTGCGTCAGAAGACAAAAAAGAAAAGTCAAGGTAATGAAAGATTGTTTTTTCTTTTCTCTTCTGGGTTCCTCTTTTGTTATTTTCTTAATATGTCTTATTCTTGGGAGGGTGAGGATTTTATACTGCTACTCAGCTGGTGGAAGGCTGCTTTTTAACTCCACTGATTCTTGCGCTGATTCAGAGACAAATGACAACGGACTGTTCCTTTGGACTAAATCCTTGTGGTATGTTAATTGAATCAAAGCTGAAAATCAGTGAGGTACAATCAGCTGCCTGTACATACACAAACACTAGCGGTTTTCATGTACTTGGCATAATAGTTTTCTCTAGCTGACTTAGAGATGTATTCTTTTCAGTGCAGCTGTGTGAAGGGAAATATATGCATGCTTCTCTTAAAAGGATCAAAGGATATATTTTTAATTTACGAGAACAAGTGTATGGTTATCTTAGCATTAATTAGCATCTGCATTATCTATAGCTTACTATTTTGTTTCTGCACATCAGAATGCCTTTCAAATGAATGCGTTACTGTCACAGCCATTATAAAACTGAACGAGTTCTAAGTGTATTTTAAAATATGCTTGGATGACTCACTGAGATTGCTAAGTAAGGTTGATATCTTTAATTGGCAGGAACAGCTTTCCTGGTAGTGCACTTTTAAACAAGCAGAACACTGTATTTTTAATGGCACAGGGTTCTTTACAATGAGCCGACGGAGGATATCGTGTAAAGAGCTGGGGCAAGCCGATTGCCAGGGATGGCTCTACAAAAAGAAGGAAAAAGGAGCTTTCATTGGCAACAAATGGAAAAAGTTCTGGTGTGTGCTGAAGGAGTCCTCGCTGTATTGGTACAGTAGTCAGCTGGTGAGTACAGCGTCCATCTAGCTCTGGGTGCCGGGTGAGCAGCATCTGCTGAGATGGAGAGAGGAGTAGCTGGGATCAAAATTTAAATGCACCCTGGAGATGTACAAGTAACTGGGTTTATTTCTCAGCCCTGACATTTCTTGTAGTCTGGGAAGTGTCTATGTGAATGTGAAACTAGCAGAAAACTCTGTTTTCTAGTTCAGCAAGTACTTGTGAAATGTTAACTTGTTGTCTGTTCTGCCCTTTAAAGAGCTGCTCTTTGCAGGCATTGGTGGCATTTGAATTTAGGAAAGGTTTTCCTGGGTTGGACAGTTTGCAGACACTCTCTATCATGACTCAAAACAGGAACAGTTTTTCACTTCTACTTAGTTTAATTTTCAAAAATCTCTTTCCTGCTTCTCTCTCCATCCTCTTCCACATTTAGATTAATCTGTTTTTTTGCTGTTGTTTGTTTGTTTTTTTGTCTGTTAGGGTTTTTTTATTCTACTTCTTTTGTTTCTCTCTTTTTATCCCAATTGGCACTGGCAGGGTTGCAGGTATGAGCATTGTCATTTGGTGAAGTTTTTACCCCTCATCTTGCTGATGTCTCATCCAGAGCATTGTAATTAAAGGTTCTCATGTTCTGCTGATTTTTAACTTCCTTCTCTGATGAGTTGATGCTAAAAGTCAAATCTCTAGGAGCACACTATTTTGAAATCAAGGTCCAGCTTTCTGTTCAGAAGATGAGCTTTCCTCAGGACAGCTGGTATAGATAGCATTTCTCTTCCTGCTGATCCAGCCCAAATATAGTACTCCACTTATAGTCTGAGTGGGAAATTGGCTGAGACAAAGAACAGCAGGCCTTGAACTCCTGCAACCAACTAAAGAACTAGGAATTAAAAACGGAAAAGAAAAAAAGGGAGGGTGGGTTGGATGATGTAGTGAGAAATTCAGGGTAAACCTTTTAATGAAATGTTATAGTTGAGTGTAAAGAAGTAGTGAGTCCTGGGGAACAGCTGGTTTTATTCCTGACTTTTTGCTACAGCTTGGCTTGATTGAGCAGAGACAGTATCTTGACCATCTCAGCTATAATTATTCTCATCACCTTGCTCTCTTGTACTGCTACTTCTAAAAAATCTCCTATCACATTCAAATGATGGACTGACAGAGCCCAGAACTGGTGTTTGTGGAGGATTAGGGGATGCCAGCAACAACGTAAGTTGAAACTGAACAGTTTCAGTGTGGAATTGTGGATGGGCATCAGATTTCCTAAAGGCAAATGGCTGTTCTGGAAATCAGCATCTGTCAGGCTCAGCGAAGGATTAAAGATTAAAGAAAGCCTTATTAATTCTTAGAAATTTTTAAGAATTGAAATGCAATATGGATTATTTCTGGTTGTGTATTTATATTGCAGTAATCCCCATTAAACATCTTCCTACTTGTTTCATTCAAGTTACAAATAAAGTAGTATAAACTATTAAACACCCCACCTCCCTCCCCCCCAAAACCCCCAAAAACTCAAACCCTAAACAAAACTTTGCTCATGTAAAGAGTATTTCACATTCTCCCTTCAGTTGTGGATACAACGTTGTTTTCTTTCAACAGAATGAGAATTTTGACGTTTCTTAAATGGCATTTAAAGATGGTATTAGTTACTCTTTTTAGGGGGAAAAGTCAAAACACCTTTGCTGGTTTTGGACTGTTGTTTTTTGTGGTGTTATGGTAGTCTCATCTAGCTTCCTTCAAGGATCAAGTCAAATACATGTGTGAGAGAAAGAAAAGAAATAGGAAAAGCAGAGTAAATTTAAAAAAAAAAAAAATTGTTTTTCCAATGCTTGTAATACTTCTGCTTGAAAGACATGGCCTGGCAGATACACTCATCGGTGGCATTAATACCCTGAAAAGCCTTATTAGCACTGACTGTTCTCAGTCACCTCTTATGGTTGTACTTCTGGCCAAGCAGCATTAAGAAAGGTGAACTGGCTCGCTGACATGAATCTGGGAAGAAATAAAACAAGGCAAGACTAGGCAAATTTTAGATTCAGGGAGGTGAAGGGTTCTGACGGACAGGAAAGAAAGTGATCTAGTTCCTTTACTTGTTGTGGCATGGCTAAATTCCTGTCTCAGGATCCAGAGAAGCCATGGTCATGCTGATCCCAGTGTTATTAGACAGAACTCGTCCTTTGGGTTCATGCCTGCTCTCCTGCTGTCTTTGATGCCCCCAAATGAACAAGGCTGAAGAATGTGTGGCAGCCTCATTCTGGTTTATTTCATATACCCTAAAGATGTCATATGTCTTCAAAATACTGTTGGCTTATGACAGCCCTGGCTTCTCACCTATCTTGTGTTTCTTCTTGTAAACACGCTAGCTGGTAGCATCTCTTTGCTTTCAACTTCTGCTGACTTTCACACACTATTTTACACTAAAAACCTGAATTATCTTTGGACAACTTAAAGTGCAACCTCTGCATGATTCAGGCGACATTTGCAGAATGGCAGTAACTAGGGGGTGTGGGAAGGAGAGAAGGTGGCCTTTGCTAAGATCTGCATACTTAAATTTGATGAGACCAGAACCATGCTCAGAGTCATATCTGAGATGAATTAGACCGAATGTGTTTTCACAGATATTTTCACCTCTAGATTGATATTGAAGCAGAAATTTCAGTAGACATAGTCACTGGCTTGCTTGATATTTATTTTTACTTCAGTGTCTGGCCTGGGTTTAATACTGCCTGCACTTCCACTGCCTTCAGTGGAGTTAATCCTTGGTTCCAATGGGCCATCCGAGATGAAAATACTGAGTTCGTAGCTGTGTTGAAAGAGGGGGAGTCCTGCTCCTCCTGTGCCCGAGGCTTCCCATGATGGGCCCTCTTCGAGGCTGAAGCAAAAAGTGGTGGTGAAGGAGCAGAGCTGAGGTTGAAGGGACCAAGGCATGCTGACTGCCTGTAGCTCCGCCTGACCAGTTTCCCCTCTTGTGAGAGAAGAGTGTGTTTTGTACGCGGCTGTGTGGAAACCGCAGTAAACCAGACACTGGCAACTGTAGCATAGCAACAAGCTGCTGGACCTAACCTTTTTTTCTAATGGAGATGGAGAAAATAGGGAGTGGGTGGTATTTGTACGTGCATGTGCGTTGTCCAGGATTTGGGTAGGTAACCTCAGCTGATGTGTCCTCGGTGAAGTCTGTCTTCAGGCATCTCCAAAGCTCTGGATGTTTCTGTCGCACTGACTTAATTTACCTTCAAGCCACTCTGGTTCTGGGTCTTGCACAAGAAGGTTGGGGGAGGAGATATAGGACACTTGTGGTGACATTTGTAGACAGTAGGTACTTCAATTTAACATAAAATGCATGGTGAAAGCCACAGCTCAAAAGAGAAAGAATAATAAAATGCTGAGAAGTGTCAGCAACACCAGATCAGTCAACCCGAGAATCGGACTTCTCCTTCACTGAAAGCAAACTGGAGCGCACAGGAAAATCCAGATTAGCTCTTCACCAGCTAGCTGAGGTGCTTGGATGGTGAAGTTAGGACCCCGGTGGTCTCAGCAGGCTTGGGTAGACTGCCCTGCAACACTGCAACTGCCCATGTATGCTTCTTCTTTCTATAAAACACGGATACCACATGAGGCAGGCCAACTCTTGTTTGCAGCATGGACGCTCCCCCATCCTGGGGAGGGGAAGCTGTTTCGACTAGGAAGAAACACAGAAGGGTCGGCTATGCAACAGAAACACAGAAAACATCAGAAAATGAATGTGAGCAGCCAGACTTTCTGGGTGCATTCCGGAACACCAGACTCCTTGGACAACTGCACTTGGTTGGCCTTTGGCTTCCCCCTTGCAGCTACTGATACTTGTAGACAGGTGCCTTGAAGTCAAGAATTTAAAGAGGACAGTGTGCGATCCTGCCAGCCCTTTTAGCAGTTTTAGTTCTCATACTGAAACCCTGGGGGGAACAAGTACTCCTGCATACAAAGAGGGGTAGAGGAGGAAGGTCATCACATATAATCCCAGGCTCCTGTCTCCTTGCTCTTGTTGAGACTACATTGGACAGTGTTGGCTGGAAAGGGATGGAGGACTAAATGCCTCTGTCTTATGGACCTTTAGGATAGCTTGGCTGGTTTTAAATACAGTTTTGCAGGATGTGTTAATGATGGTTGTCATGGGGATTCAGCTGAAAAAGAAATATAAATATAAAATCAAAGGGTTGCAGGCTGTGATCTACTGTCACTATTTATCTTTGGTTTTTTTTTTTTTTTCCTTGATCACTGCATTTAAATTGGTCCTCACTCCAACCGCTTTGCCAGGAGCTGTGTAATTGCAGTCTTTTAAAACAGAAACCTTTCACCTTTGAGTTATAGTTGCTGCTTATGTGAATGATAAAAAGTCATGGATGTCAGTTGATTTTGCCAAGGGCTTCAGGGACCTCTGAACCAATATGTTACACAAATTTTTCACGGTTCTGTAGGTTGCCTCACTGATGTACTCGGCAGACGGGAAAAAAGACCAAAAATGCTTGAGCACTGACTTGTTCCTGGGTCTTCCGAGGGCAGCACTGAAACACTGAGATGAAGCCATCGGGGTACTCGGAATTGTAGATTGGTGTTGTTCCACAATAACTAAATATTTTTATTTTACAGCACTATTTTAAAAAAACTTTCTGCATCATCACATTCATTTTAAATATTGAAAAAGGTCTATTAAGTGATTTACTAAACCTCCTAAAGCCACAATGTTTAGACAATGCACTGAGGCAAGATAAAAAGAACATTAGCTTCTTTCATTGGATTCAGTCATTACGATTCATATTTGTTGAATTTTTTTTGAGTTAAAAGATTTTTCTGTGAAAAAGTGATTACTTTCTTTTTTGCCCTGAGCATTTGCAGAGACAGTTGTTATTGAAATGATTTTCCTACAATTTATATGTTAGGCTAACCTGCATAAACCCCACAAGAGATAACAGCTTATTCTTTTAAACATCCTGATTAAATAGGAAACAGGTCAAGGTTCTTCTAATCTGAGTTTTCCAGGGCTATTTTACAGCATTTCAATAAAATCTGAAGGAAGTTTGAGTGGAATGTGTGAGTTAAATAACAGCATGCTTAAAGTCCCATTAACGATAACATTGCAGAGCGAAGAAAAAAAATTAGGGCTTCTATATAGTTTTAATGTTTTAAAATGTCATTTTTATCCAAAAAATGACCAAAAAGATGAGTTCCACATGTGTTCTATCCCTAGTGTTTATTTTGAGTTTTATTTGCTCACTATAATAACACACACAAGGTTCTACTGTTATGTTTTGGTGGGTTTTTTTCCCTTCCATTTTTTCTGACAGTTACGGAACTACATACCCATACTGTTGGCTGTTACATAGATGGCACATTTGAGATGTGTGCCAATAGTGCATTAAAAAAAAAAAAGATATGTGGTTTTTAAAATTCACACCATTATCCTCCTTCCTTTCACTCATACATAAAATGAGACCTTAACCTCTTCTCATAAATGAGCAAATGTGAAATCATGGACAGAATGAATATAAAACCTGATTGCACTGAACATAATCTTTTGCCAGCTGGAATGTGCCAAATACTGCATATGGCTGGAGATTTCTCTGTTGTAAAACTAGTAAGAGTAAATTACTGAAATCAAAGCCTACAGACCTATTTCCATTAGAAATTTAGAGAGTATTCCTCTAATTTAGATACTCATTAGATATGTCAAGGGTTCAAGTCCAAGTTCCATCTCCACATGGGTGGAAGCACTCCATGTGAGTGTGCCTACACTGGCTTACAGGATCCTGGTAATTCAGTAGCCCAATACAAAATCTGAATGATCAAATATTTGCATAAAGTAAAACTGAATTGACAGCAGAAGCAGTGACTTATCTAATGGTGCTGCATGGACTTAATCTCATGAGTGTCTGAGCAGCACCCTAAGCAATTTGTAGGATGCAGCCTAGACAAAAAGCTACTGGACCAATAGATGAAACTGGCTGAGCTGTGACTGCAGTTCTAACAGGCAAGGCCAAACCCTAGTCACACCCTCACCCATCTGGTGGTTTACCTAGCTCAGGCTATGGATTCAATCATGTGTGGGAGAGAAGGGACCTGGGTATATTCCTTTTTACAGGGTCTTTATTTTTTTTCTTAAACTGTGATTATTGGTTGGAATTAGATGATCTTTAAGGTCCCTTTCAAACCAACCCATTCGATGATTCTATTCTGCAGAGAAATAACTGGCATTGTCCATGATTCTCATCCAGCACTGTGTGTAGTAATGGTGTTGATACCCAATGAACTGCTTTGTTGAGGTTGGTCTCTGGTGTTCTTAATCTGGTTTTGGGAACCAAATAAGAATTTCAGTATTCTTGCTGCACCTGTTCTGGTAAGTGACACCTCCTTTTGGTAGAGAAATGCAGGACAGTACATTATCTTTAGTGAAATGGATCCCATGAGATTCTCCTTCAGTCACCCCTACTCATTTGCTCATCCCTATATAATTAGTGTACTATGCATCTGGGATGGAAATAGTAGCTTGTGGCTTAATCAACTGAAATATATATAAAACTCAAAACTTTTATTTTCTTAGTTAATTGTTATTTTGTCCAATGTGTTTAGTTTCACTAAATTCCAACCTGTGAAATGGAAACAAAATCTCCCCAAGCCAGGATTTAAACAAGTTTGATAGATACAAATATTGGACAGAGAAAGGTACTGCAAATAAGAACATTTCTGTAGAAGTGAAGTCACATTGCAAAATCAAGATTTTTTTTTTTTCTCAGTCCAGATGCTAATAAACATCATTGTTTCTTCTGAACTGACAGAAAATGCTGTCCCCCACATACTGCTTTTTTTCTCTTTTTGGTTCTGGAGCAGGCAAAACCATTTACTGGTGAAGATGCAAAATATAAACCTCTCACATGAATATTTAATACATGTAGACTGCAGGAATGATGGTTATGCCATCGTTTATTGTGTACCAAAGAACAGATATGCAGAGGTGCAGGGAAGCCACCCACTGAAAAATCCATTCTGTATCCATATTTCTGTTCTCAGGGATCATGCTTCCAAGCATTAAATCTCAAAGACTTGTCTCGATTAACATCTTTTTATAGTCTCTTTATATTCATGCATAATGTGACTTGAGATGCTGTCAGTCATCTTCTGTCTTTGTAACTGTGTATATTTTACCTGCTTTAACTCTGTGTACGTTTTCAGAATTGTAATGTGCCCAGGGATAAGGACTGGGAGCAGCAAAAAAAAAAAAAAGATTCAGGAATGAACACTCTGTATTTTGGAGAGTATGGTTTTTCTGACATTATGTGCTACAGACTTTTGTCTACATTATTGCTCCTCTTAGGAGAAACCCTAGTCTTGCTGCAGCTGATTGCATGAATATAGATGTAGTAAAGGAGGATGTTTCAGCTGCAGACAGCAAGAACAGAGATTCGAGGCTAACTGACAGCTTCAGCTTTGCTGGAGCCACTCTGACACAGAGTCCAGCTGACGCAGAGCAGAGATGCTGGTGCTCAGTAGACCCTCTCCTGTTCTGAAAGGGATGATTGCATATGAACTGTGTACTGTACATGTCTGCCTGACTTTTGCTACCTCCTGTACCATGCCTGCAAATGTCTGCAGTGTGTGTGACAGTTGGGTGGCCGAAGCCATCTGAGGCTAGTTTGCAGTGTTTAACAACAGAGCTCGGCTGCATGTGGGACCTTCCCCGTGCACTGTTTCATCTCCTGGCAGGGGAGCAGCCCATATTGTCTCTGCCTTGCTCACGTACAGGCATATATAGGTGACCCTACAAAACGGTCTATGATACAGTTACCTGTGGGAGAGTCTTCTCCATCTTTAGCTAGGATCATTTCGGGTCACTTTTGAATTCTCATTGCTATAGATGTGTATTTTTCAATCATATGTAGATCGTTATATGTGGGGCTGTTATGCATATGTGTAACACACACGCATGCTATATAATGGAACAAATTCTTCTTTGAGATTGCATGTAGCATCCAGACCTGAATGGATGTTAAACCCCTTATTCCTTCTTTCTCTTGTCATCTGTCTCTTTTGAGAGGCTTCTGTTTTTAGAGCTGAGGTTCTGTGGTGTATGCATAGAGCGTGGTTGGTCTCTTTGTTGAAAGAAGTTGTAAGATCACTGATGGCTATAAAGGAATCGGGTTCCTCCACATTCCCACTGCTTTTAGTCCTGGTTTGATCCAAACCTAAATTTTGCCCTTGACAATTTCAGACTCTGGGCTAGGCTTATGACTTACTCGTGAATCTTAGGTAACAGTGCTCTTACACAAATGCTTCGAGGTGAGGAGGAGGGGGAATATACCTCATCACTGTTGTAGAAGTTGAGGATCCTTCTTCTTTCAGGTGCTTTGGTATTTGGAAGTGTACAACAAATCATATACTCACATTCTGCCACTTGCACAGACAAGAGTGGTGGTTTTCGAGCATCCAGAACTTGCACATAGAGTAACTGGTATAGGAGTATTTCTTGTTCCCAAATATCAACCAAAACTTTGGGTGTTAATCTGTCCCCATGGTGATGAGCATACATTTTCACAATGTAAGAACTTGTCAAAAGCAAGCACTTGCCTGTTAAATATTGTTGAGCATTGAAGTCTGGTAGTTTACCGATTGGTTGATGTGGTTATTTTTATTTTTTTTAATTGCAGGCTGAAAAAGCAGAAGGATTCATCAGACTTCCAGATTTCAGTGTGGACCGAGCAATTGAATGCAAAAAAAAGCAGTAAGTATGTCTCTTCCCCTCAGCTTTGCATGATTTTTACAACGTTGCAAGGAGTTGAATCTCAGTAGTGCCTGACAATGAAGCTGTGGGGAGCTTTTCTGTGTTGTATAAATAATGAGATATTAATTGATCTACTGAAAGAAAACCATATTGCAAAAATATTTTTGAAAATTCACTGCCAGATGTGCTCTGTTAAAAGTACAAATGAAAACGTAGATCACTATGCAAAATGGCTTTTTTTTTCCTTCTCTGTTCACTAATTATGATTAAGTTATGTTCTGTCTCAGATACCTTCTCTTAGGTGGGGAGGTCAACAGTGGTGCAAGTAATGATGCTTCCCTCTGAGTTGGGGCTATTGTTTAGGCTGCTGTGGTGCAACTTTGTTTAGCAGGGTACGAATTTCAAAATATTCTCTTCAAACTCTATATGCAGCACTGACTTCCAGCTGCTTCTGAGTACACTTCAAAGGTTTGGAGTGGTGTTGCTGCTATTCAGAGTTATAAAGCTCCGCATGGTTTTTATTCTGTCCCTCAAGAGAAGGCCTTTGTTCTTCTGTTCAGGTCTCATGCTGACATTAGCTGTAGGTGTTCTTGAGGCTGACTGTGGACTTGACTCCTCCAAAGAAAGGGGACAGCTATTTTGAATATGGGGAGCTCCATTTTCTTTTCTCAGGGGAAAGGTTGAGTCACATAACACAGGACCAAGAGCAAATGTTGCCCTTCACTTCTGCAGCCCTTGACTGTCAGTGACTGGGAGGAAAATGTGGGCTCATCACTTATTTAGGATGGGGCAAGTTAGGAGAACTGTGTAGAGTGACTGGGGATGTTGGGTATCAGTCAGATAGTGAGTGCTTCCATGGGACAGTCAGTCACCTAAGGAGGAACAAACGAGGGCAGGCACACAGTCTCAGCATCCTATGTTTTAGGGGAAAAAACCACCCCAAACAGAACAAAACCCAAACCAACCTCTGAAAAGCCTTACTGGTGGCTGTTCAGCTGAAGCACAGCCTGGGGCTGAGACCAACAGGTTAACTGTTGGCATGTCAAGGGATCACTTCCACTTTATTTCAGACCTGCCACCTAGTTGCCTCTTTGGTGCCTCTTAAAACTTGCCTTGGAAGTGACAGTGACGAGTCAGTCCCTATTCACAAAGTGCGTGCCCCTTACAATTTTACCGAATTATATCTCCTTTCTCTCAACCATCAGTTTTCTGTGCTGTGGGGTGTTAGCCTGATTAATCACTCACAGGAGCTCTTCCATACCTTGGGTCATCCATGGCGCTTCTCTGAACCTTTTCCAGGTGTACAATGTTTTTCTGAACTGGGGGAGGCAAAGCTGCACACAGTATTTTAGATGTGGGCACATAACTGAATTATGTAATGGCATAATGAAGGCCTTTGTTTTATTCTTCATTTCTTCCTTTTTAGTTCCTCTAGTTCAGTTTATATCCTCTGAATAATGTGTGGCCTAGGAAATGAGCTAAGAATAGACTAGTGTTTTAAGGAAAGAGCTATATGGATGATAAGCTGATCTAGACTAATATGAATAACTACTTTAAAAAATTCATTCAGCTCTTTTTTTCTTATGTGAACTAGTTTTTTTTTTTTTTTTTTTTTTTCATATATCTTCTGTTTTTCTTTCCTTAAAGTGCTATTAAGATCAGCCACCCACAGATCAAGACATTTTATTTTGCAGCAGAAAATGTTCTGGAAATGAACACGTAAGTAGGAGCGACTGGCCGTGTTTCATCCTGTCTCACGCCTGAGAACACCCTTTGAAAGTTCGTTCTCTCACTGTCAAGTGGTTGTTGACAAAGTGATACAGGGAATTACTGAGTCTGGTTTATTTTCTGGTCATTGTATAGAAGGAAAATACTGCTATTTGTTCACTAATGACGGTTGAAATCAGAATCGCATTATTAGCCCAAGTTTTGGTACTCATCTTCCTGATATTTGCTGGTACAAATTGCATTCTGTTGAGAGGTGCAATGATTTGATAGCAAGTTCATCACCTTGGGAGAAAATGAGTGAAGAAAGGGAAGAGAGAGAAAAACTTAATATAGTTTTGTCCCAGAAATGATCTAGGACTAGAATATAATATTGTCTACTTTCAGAGTAGCATGTCAGCTAACAAGGAAGGTCAAAGGGATAGAAAGGGCTGCTTCTTTGACAGTAAGTAAGCATTTACTTCACCGCCAAACCATGTTGCAGTTAAATGATCCTCATGACAGATCAGAAATTTTCTTTCCACAAATGTCCGTATTCATGCAGTTTTCAATGCAAGAATTAAAAATTGATATGAAACTGCCATTTTAGAAACCACTGAGCTATCAGAAATAGATATTACTAGCTATTGATTTAGCTGATTTAGATACATCTCATATTTTCTTTGTCTTTTTTACTCCAGATAGCAGTCTGCTCACAATGCTATTGCATTAAATGGCCAAATACTGGATACAAAGCACTGCAATTTAAATGGGAAGAGAGCTCCTATGGTAGTCAGGTCAGGATTTTAATCATGGCTCTGCTGGCAACCTTTGTGAGATTCTTCATATGGCATTGACTGTTCTTTCCCTCTATAAACAGGAGACCTTATACATATTTACCACAACAGAAAAGGATAGAGGTTGAGAGAACATGTGACCTTCCAAAGGGCTATAGATGTAGAATGTACAATACTACAGTAGTGCATGTACATATATATATATTCATAAATCTGTATTCTATAGATGCATACAAGTAAATATAGATGGAAAAAACATATTGCCCTTTGCAACTTGGAGCAGCACAGTGCATACTGGTGGGGAGATAACCATCTCTTTCTGTATCACTGTGTTTCCTACCAAAGCTTCTGAACAGAGTGAGAAGTTCTTGAGGCAGATGGGCTGAGGATGACTGAGAATGAGGGAGTGCTGAACAGGAATATTTCTGTAGAGATAGTAACCCTGGCTGAGAGAAGAGGGAAGGATCTAGGGAGAAGCAAAAGGAAAATTAGAGCTAATGGAGGATGCTAGTGAGTGCTAGAAGCCAGTTTGGAGCCCAGCTGGAAATTCTCAGTGTCTTAATGACACTTTTGAAATGTTTAGTCTCATGAGAGTGAATGATTGAAATCTATGCAGGTGTCCCAGCTCTTATGCCCCTGAACGATTTTCTTCAAACTCCACTTCTTAAGTAAATTTAATTTTGGCTTAAGGCTAGGTAGCCTAGTGTTAGAGTAGCTTGCATTATACTGCACTACTACTAATTCCTCACTGTTGTAACTGCTGATGTTTTCATTGGCAGAGTATAAAATACATGCATTTAATACATAAAGTACACGCATACTCACGCATATGTCAAAACAGACTAAAAGACATCTGTTCTCTTGGCTCCAGTCCTGCAAATACATATGTATGTGAGTGGTTCCAGTGAACTCACTGGGGCATTCGTGTGTGTCGAGTTACTGGTGGTCATAAATGCTTGACAGATCATGACCTTTCGTAACTCTTCATGCATATATATCTATTAGATCAACAGTGGATTTATTAATACAGTCATTTGCTTCATTAATTTAGCATGTATTTGCCATTGTCATGCACAAATGAAAAGTAAACACATGCTGGCTAGTGGCATGAATTTTACCTGGCTACTTGCATCACAGTTACTAGTGATCTCTCCAACTTGTGTTTAATGAAATCCTGGCTTTTTTAGTAAACCTTTTATTTTGTTAAGATTGTTTGATTTAAAAAAAAAAAAAATCATTCTGTTATGATTGGCTGTTTGAAGAAAGTTAATAATCCACTCTTATGGAAATGACACTTTGTTTTCTTGATTTGCTACATGGCTCTGTTGTTCACACTGCAGTGTAAAAGTCCAGTTACTTTGACACTGATCTTACTTGCAAATTTCCCATTGTTTCAGTAGAACCACGATCAGATACAATGTTTTTCAAGAATTATGAATCTTAATTCCTTCCCTTCCTACATTCCCTATTTTGACCTTGAGTTTCAATCTGAAAAGCTTTAAGTTTCTTTAGCTGTTAGTGTCTGAAAACCTGGATAGATCTGAATGATGTATAGGCAAATACAATGCATAAAGACTATATCTAGTAATTGTTTCTAGCACTAGAAAAATGCAACCACCTAGGAAGAGAAATGAAAAACCCATTAATAGCTTAAAGTGAAACAGGAAGTACAACTTATTAAAACCAAAAGTACATAGGGGTTGACGAAAGGAGTGAATAATGGTCAGAAAATCTAGTTTAAATGGCTTAGATTCTTAGACTGAGCAGTGATAGCTTTGGCCAAGGCAGCTGACATATATTCTATGGCCTCTATGTCTTTTCCTTCATTTCAGGGGAAAGATGACACCTCAATAGCAAGACTGAGTCACTGACCTTGTGTTACAGCACATATACTTTCCCTTTAGCTTCTGCAGATACACTTCCTTTCACCAGTAGTGCTTTTTTTTCAGGATCAGGGAAAGATTATGTCCCCAAAAACTAGTCCTGCTCATCATGGGGAATATTTGAATTTAGGCACCTGGTGCCTTTCTAGAAGATGCTCTAAGAAATAGAAAGAAATTTTGACATTTAGTCTTCAGGTTAATGAAAATAGATGTAGTAATACAGAACACATCTGAAAGGGGCAAAACTGTCCAAACAGCATGCAAGTATCCCTAACTCTATATTCCCTCTGTTTCAAATACAGGTGGCTAAGCAAGCTGGGGATGGCTGTAGACCCTCAAGCACCCAATGGAAAGAATGAGGAAGGTATGCTTCTAATGGTGGTTTCAGTGTGTAAAACTACATCATGTTCTTCACAGCTTTTTATTGGCCAAACTTGTCAGCTCTTTTCTTTCTTTTAAATTACCAGCCTGGGTCTGTCTACTGACTGAGCTCAGGGAAACCACACTGGCACAACACAGATTAATCACAGAAAAATAAACATTGGTGAGAAACGGTGCCACTGAGGGACACTTGGTGATCTTGTGAGAGGTGTGTGACTAAATCTGAGCAGTTTGCTGGCTCACTAAGCCTACCAAGTGTAGAGAGAAACAGCTGTGTTACTCTGGGTTTTGAGTCAGTAAGGTATACTACAGGAGTTGTGCTACAGCCTGGGAGCTCGCTAGCTTGGGAACTCCTTGGGCTATGTAGACCTGCCCCTAATGTCTCCTCCATTCCTGGGGGTTTGAACAGCAGCAGTGTTGGGGGGTGGTGTGGTGGTGGTGGTGTACTGAAGCATACGATTTCCTTCACAGCCAAGCCCAAGAGTTCATTGTGGATATAATAATTTTAGCAATTCTGTAGAAATTCATTTATTTTTTTAATTTGCACACTGACCTAGCAGAACTTTTTGGTGGCAGGATACATGCACTTGAATCCCGAATCTGTGTAGAGAACAAAGCAAGTCACCCATTGGAGTGGTTGGAAAAGCTGCTGCTGAGGACATGTGATGGGAACTGGTTTAGAATGAGAAGCACTGTGGATAGTATTATGATAGCAAACCAGGGATGAACTCTGACCTGAGGAATATGTATCTTATGAGCTTTTGACCCTCCATTTTAAGAGTATTGGTACCTGGTGCCTTTTTTTAGAACTGCTCAGGCTGTGAAGGAGCTGACATTATGAAGAAGAAACTGGTATTTTTAGCATTATGAACAGTTAGGTGATGCAGCCTATTTTGTCTAGGCACTGAAATGCTCCTCTCTTCAACCCTTCTGCTGTTTCCCAGAATAAGATTGTGGTTTATGTCCAGGCCATTATTGATTAGTCTGATCTGGCCCTGTTTATACCCTGCCATTAAAAACAGCTTTGGGGCTGGTACACATAGATAACACCAGTTTCTGGAGATTCAGGAGGTCTCATCAGTTTCTTTGTTTTCAGTTAATGGTTACTCTTTATTTCTTGTTAGGAAACTTGTTAATTCCCATACACCCACATTCCTCCAAAATACCTGTCTTCTCTTTGAACCCAATTTTGTATCAAAATAGACAGAGATAATTAGGATAAAGGTCTGTATTGAGTATTAGGCTGTGTAGCAAGAACTGCATGGTAATTGTATTCGGGGAGGCAGCATCCAAATGTGTTGTCCATGTTTTCACAAAGGAAGAGTTTGATAGAAGATAAGGATGGTCAAACTCCTATACATGAAAACAATTTCTTTTTTAAGCCTCAAAAAATGCAGTATTGGTTGTGCTGGGTGAGCTGAGAATAATAAAACAATTCAAAGAGACTCAGCCCATTAACGAGTGAAAAAAAATTAGAGAAAGGTACAAAATAATCCATTCAGTAACCTCTGCAGCAGGTTATCTAATTACCCTGCAATAAACATAGCATAGCCAAGATTTCTGCAGCTTTTGAAGCTGGTGGCCCATTTCCCCTTCAGAAAAAGGCAACCCAATTCTGGTGTCAAACACCTCCTTGTCTTTTCATGCGTGTTTTGTCACAGGTGCTCTAGCAGCTGCCTTGAGCGTGGGTTCAGCACCCCACCAAGGAGCCTGGGTGGATGAGCCCTTGAAGAGGCACTGCTACATTTCAGAAAAATGCTGTCACTA
>NW_010234157.1:0-27456 GCF_000690775.1 Eurypyga helias | reverse complement strand
TCCTGCTGACCTGGTTCTCCCCTCTGTATCACACACCATAACTCTTCAGGAGGGTCTTGGTTCTTGTTATGGCAGTTCCTGTGTATTCATGTACTTTCTGTACATTTTAACACCACACCCCAACCCCATTCACCTATTTAGAGTATGAGAAACAGCTGTTGATCTTTTTTTCAGTTCATCTGTACGGCTAAAAAGGGAGCTGTAGAAACAATAAGCTCTTTAGTAGGAGTTATTCAAGAAGGCATTAGTAGAACCTTAAAATTTGATATAGGCCTTATTGCAGCCAGTCTCAATCATTTATGCTATGATGTGCCAGCACATATTTCCAGTAAACAGAACAGCCGCTATGCTATTAAACCCCCTATAATTCTGCAAACAGTACAGGGAGAAAAAACAATGAATCTTTTTAAGCTTCACTTTTTTAAACATTTTAGAAACCTCTCTCTCATGTATAAAATTATTTTCTCTTAAAACTTTGTTCCCCTCACACTGTGGTTACTAAAGCCCTCCCAGAAAGAAAGTGTGAGGGAATTAACTTAGTTAAAAGATGAGATAACCACAGGTGATTTCCCAGACAACATGCTAACATACTGTTTTCCAGTGGTGTGAACCCATGAAGTCCAGCTCTTACAGTCCCATTCGGGGAGAGGGAGCTGGAAGGTTATTTCCACCGGGGGAAGACCCAGCTGCTCTTGGGCAGTAGAAGCTGCTGCGTGCAGCTGGCGGAGGGAGAAGCAGATGCAGTGATGGCTCCTGTGGAGAACACAGGGGCAGCCCCTGCTCTTGGGATGCTTGGCCCTCCCTTGTGTTGTCCTGGTTAAGCTTCGACTGGGTCTTTGCAAACTCTTCATGTCCCCAGCTCAGTTGGGCTGGGGGTGAGGGCTGTCACCCTTTACACGTGCAGGGCAGGATGATAGTGCTTGCTGCTACAAAGGTTGGATGTGAAAGGATGGTGAGTGCTGGGAGACTTAGCACAGGGAAGTGATCTTGTCCAGTGGTTACAGCCATGCCCTGGGAATAGGAACCAGCAACTTACTGCCTCCCCTTTTCTGTGTCTCATTTTATCAATGATTTTCACTTAATTTAATCCACTTTTTAAAAGCATCTGGAAAATGCTTTTACCTGCTACCTGGGTAGTTGAAAGAAATAACAATGACTGGCTCTCTGCTGCATGTCAAGAGATACTGAAGCTCTATCACCTTGCTTTTTATTTAAAAAAAAAAATAAAAATTGGGGTGTATAGTCCTAGAGTACCGTGTTTATTTTTAGTAGTAGCTTTGCGCGTGTACTGCCATGATGCACGGCATGCCTGTGTGAGTTACCGTGGTGGCAAAAGACTCTCACAAGGCTGCTCTATGGTTTCCAAAGCACCATACGAGCAATCTGTTTTCTCCAAAAGTGCAGCCAAAACACCAATGCCTGTTGCTAGCTCCAGGAAAACTTATTGGATACAAAAATTAAGGGACAGCATCTGCAACTTGCAACAGGTCTCCCTAATTTACACCACAAATGATGCAGCCTTTCTTTTAAAGGCTGTGAAGGGAGGAAAAAACTACCTACCCACTCCAAACCTACTTGTGAAGCTATCAAGAGCAGTGCCGCCTAGTGTTTCCTGCCATAGCAAATTAGCAATTTTTTTTGACTTGACAAAAAATGTTGCCATTAGGTAAGTGTAGCATTACCACAAGTGGTTAATTTTCACTGTAGGAGACAGTGACTTGTTAAAGCATGGTCCTCAGCCCAGAACATGCTACTTGGTGATCTTTGTTTACCACAGCACTGTGAGGAATGAATGGGTGTTGATCTAACACTTCGGTTTTGCTCATTTTCACCTCAGAATGCTACAGCGAAAGTGAACACGATGATCCAGAAATAACAGACACACCACCTCCCCCCTACACGGTCCAGCTTCCACCTCCTCCTTCGGTAAGTGTTACAGTAATTAGCTTGTTTCCAGTTGCTAGCCAGTTGGAACAAAATTTCTTGAGGTAATGGACTTTTTAGAATAACCTAAAACAGTGGCTGGAAGCATTCACCCTGTGTACCTGTGAAATGAGGATGTGCTTCATGGCCCCTGCGCTGCATGGGATGGAGGCATATTTACCTTTCTGGAGAAAGGAACATGTCATTCTACCTCATACACGTGCTGTGTCTTTTCTTTACAAGGTTTTTAATACACTGCCTTAACCTAGTTTTTTGAACTACTTTTTTTTTTGTTTGCTTTTAATCAGTCCCAAATCTTCTTTCTTTTTGTGATCCCAGTGGCATCATCCAACAGATTTGTATTTATTTATTTGAGTGAGCTGTTCTTAAGACTGCTGAATTTGAAGCTGATTTTCTGTCAGTGAAGAGAAGTGAAGGGAAAGCGGCCTCTTCTTAGTGACAGAATAATTTCTTTACCCCTGAAAAATAGACTATAAGAAAAGAAAATAGGCATTCTCCCAAAATCTATGCTATTTTTTTCTCTTGCTGTAGAGTATTTGTCCAGAATATTCTTTCCTGCCTCGTTTCATTTCATAAATTAGAATAAGCACTATGTACCCTCGTATGTCTAATCAAATTGGCTTGCCTAATTATGAGCCACTTATCGCCATATTAATCTTGTTTCTATGTTGTTGCTTTTCCCACTGATCTCATCGCTCCTTACGCGTGCTTTAAGATATGAGGTTTATCTAATTCTGTGTTTAGAAATGAGGAATCCTATTTGAGCTGGTAATGAACTGAAAATGGGAATCCTGAGTTCTAGGCTTTCCCTTCCCTAGTTGAAATCTAACATCGAGGGGCATGCAGTATAAACCTTGGTACCAAATCCTCTCATTGCAGCTCATGGAAGGGAAGTGTCTGCTGCTGCATTGCTGTGGTACAGGCTCCTGCATGGCACGCTGAAACAGCATCCATGGGTGGGCACAGAGGCAGTCAAGCAGGAACAAGGTTGACAAATATAGACCAACTGGAGAGGCTTGAGTGGTCACAGGCAATATTAAAAGGAGTTGTCCGTGCCTAGGGTTGCCTGATTGGCATTCCTTAATTAGCTCGCATAAAGCTGGGAGCGTATGTCACGTTGTCACCCACTTGCTCCCTTCTGTTTCAGTCAGATAAGTCAGTCTTCGCTTCTGCTCCCCAAACACTCATGTATCACTGATCGCTGTACGACGATCCACCTGGCACTTGGGGGATACGTGGTGTTCACTGCTGTGCAAGACGTGATTTTTATTGCCTGTATTAACTGGAAGTTAAATGTGGCCGAGTGGCTATAAATATCAGAGAAAATAGGAACCTTGGTAATACATCTCCAGGAGTTATTCTGGGCTGAGGGCTGATAATGGAGCATCTTGAGTTTTATACCTCAGTGGCTTGCCTTTAGGAGGCTTCAGATGTCTTTTCCGTCTGCACACCTCTGAGTGAATGCCTGCATTTTTCCAGATGATGAGTTTTCAACAGGTGCTGTTTTTTAGCTTTCTGTTTTTCTGACTTCCTGCTGCTTGTCAGTCTGTTGCTGCAGAGACGATCTCCTGTTGTCTCCTTCCCATATGCTCGTCTGGAATGCTGGCTTCCATGTTTTAGCAGGGGATGTGTGGGAGGCAGGCAACAGTGCTTGTGCCGAGGGGTCCTGCTTCCTCAGCCTTTCCCTTAAAGATTATCTTCCCTCCAGCCTCTACCTCTACCGTCCTCTCATCACCAGCTTAAAATCCCTTTCCCCATGGACAAAGGTTAGTGCGTCCTCAGCCAAGTTGTCATCTTTTCACCCTAGAAGTGGCTACTGAAATAAGCTCCAGCTCAGCTTGCTCACATAGTGGGTAGGAAGCAGCTAGATACTAATGGAGCTGTCTTTGACAGCAAGCCAGTTGTCATCTAAATACCCAGTTTAATGCCCCTCCCCCTTCTGGACAAGTGCTGGGGCAAGAAAACCACTGGTAAAGCACAGCTTTCACTGGGAAGTCAATTCTAGGAGTGGAGCTCTTGGTTGTCCTGGGGAAGGCTGGTTAAGCAGGCATTGTCTGGGCTTCATTTCTTTCTATTATTTTTATCTTTCATTGAAGTTGCACTTCCTCCTCCTGAGTGCCAAAAGGATTTTGCAAAATAGGAATCAGGAGCTATGGACATTTTGGGAAATCAAACCAACTTTATCTTAAGCAGAAATGTCTCTAAACTGCTTGACATCAACTCCAGATTGAAAAATATTAGTCTGCAAACTAGCAGCCACCCAGGTGCAAGCTGTGTTACGTGTTAGAGAGCAAACACTTAGCTGTACTTCTAGCATAGAGTTTTCACTTGCTGTTCTGTTCACTGCTGACCTGAACAATTTTGAAACTTAAAAAAGAAGGAAGTAGGGATCATGAGCTTTCTATGGTTGTGCATGCTTTCAGGTATCATGGAAAAAAAAAATCAAGTGATGAACAAGTAAACTTTAACATCTGTGGGACAAAAGTTAAGCTGACCATCTGCAGTAATTTCTCCACATGTGAATGGATTTACAATTCCAAAACCAGCAGCTATGTTGAGACAATAGGTTGCAGCAGTCCCAAAAGAGCAGTTGAGGTGTTTCATCATGATAATTTTTCTCTAAAAAATGCCTAGAGACTCACTGATCTCCAGTGGAATCCTTATGATCTGCTGGCTTAAGCATCTGCTTTTTAAAGTGTCCCCAAATAGAGATTTATTACTATATGGATTGCAAAGCTTCCAAAGAAACCACTGGAACAAGTTACGTAAACTTTTGTCATGTCAAAAAAAAAAACAAAAAACAAACCCAAAACCCAAAACAAAACCAACCAACCAAACAAACCCAAAAAAACCCCAAACTAAAAACCCCCACAACACATATGTAGAGAAAGAGAAACACATTCTGGCAGTCATCTTTATTCTTACCCACTTTTTTTTTTTTTTTTTTTAATTAACACACAATGAAAACAAACCCAAAAATAGATTTCACTTGGTGAGGCAGAGTTTTCATTTCAGTGGCACTTTCTATTGCATGGACAAATGCCAGAAAAATAGGGGTGAGATCTAACATCTTCTTTTCCTGTCTTTGAACAATTGAAATTAGACCATCCACATCATGCAAGCAAGAACTTTTACTGTTTGGTTGTTTTGTTAGGCATTACAAATGACAGGAGCTCTCATATGAAATGCTTCAGGTCACCTGTGTTCCCAAGGGTGTTTTTATCACTCATACATGTAGTTTACACAGTATATCCTTGTCCTTTGCTTTAGGGTGCATTTGTGATGGTTTCCTTTTTGAAAACAAAAATGCACCTGAAACACAATGCATAGGAATATAAATTACGTCTGGTGCTGCAGTGGGACAGTCTTCGAGGAACGGCTTTGAAAATTTACAGAAGTGAAGGAAGTGCTACAAACAAGTGGTGACCCACAATCTGATATTGGTTTTTCTCATCTTCTGAATTGATTGCTAGCTACCTGCTACAGCTAGATCAGAAGCACAGGAAGCCAAATCCACTTGGCTTTGTTTTAGTAGAAGAAGGAAGTAGTATACATTACAGCAACACTGAATTGCACAAGTTTTACATACCACAATCAAAAAAAAATGTCACTCTTAAGTTGGTTTATGTTAATACATCTTATTTGTAGTTTACCAGGTTATTAATCAGTATTCTATGCTAGTCCCTTTATTGTGTTTGCAGCTTGTCTAGGTTTCCTTAGCAACACCACCTCAGTAATTTTCAGTACTTCCAGTTGAGTTGTCATCTGTTTTAATCCTTACACGGATCTATTCTACATATGTTTTGAGGACATAAACTTGCCAGATTTGTGATCCATCAAGTCTGGTGTTCTGATTCTGGCATTGGCCAGTAACAGATAATTGCAGAAGGAATAAATTTCTGCAGTAGCAGATACAAGAAATCTGGCTTTCATATCATGATGGTCTCATCATGGTTTCTGATAGTTTCTGTCAAGAGCTTCACTATATAGCTTTTTCTCCTCTTGTTTTCCACTACTTTATTTATTACTGACAATTAATCCTCGTCTGGGTATCTGTATGCATATTTGTGTGTTTATGAAAATATCACTTGTGTGTTTGACTCTCTTGGCTCATCTATTCAGTGGTCTTTGGTGGCTAAGAAGTAGGCTAGTGCTAATTCTTCTTGTGTTGCTAGCCAGGTAATAGTACAACTCGGTCAATGTAAATGCCTGCAGTAGACAAAGACCTAGGCATCTCTTTTCCTGTCTGGGAAGCTAAATACTTTTCAAAACTTTGTTCTTTCTCTCAATCTTTCTCTACATGGAATTGTACATCTGTCATACCCTCTTTCATTCAACTCCTAGCTCTAATGATGACTGTTAGATGTCTGAGACCTGGTTGTATGCATTCTTGTTGAGGCAGGTTGACAAGTGCAGTATGGAGGGCCCTGGACTGTCGTAATGATTTCTGATGTTTTTCTAGTGAAGTTTGGGTCCCTTTCCAAATTCATGTGCTGAAGGATAAATCTTAGCAGGTGAATGAGCAGCAAAATCTTGTATCATTTCCCTTTTCCTGCCCTCTGCTCCATGTCTGTTTTTTCTGTCCACCCTTAACCTGCCATTGTATTACCTGTCACCCTTCTTGCCTTGGGTGAATGATTAGTCCCGTGAATGGACCAGGTATGTGCGCTGAGAAGATCAAGGCAATTCAGAGCTTGGGCCCATTTCTGTCTATCCATGGGTATGACATTTACTGAATGCTTCAAAACAACTTCATGTTCAATGGCCAATTCAGAGTTTCTCTTCTGCATTCTTGACTAGACCAATAAAGCGAAGATAAAGAGTGAAAGTGAGTGTGAGACCTAGCACACAAGGTTACATTCAACACAGTATTTTTCCTTGATCTTCTTTTTCTATGCATTGTCATTTTTTTATCTGTTTTATCTCTGGTTTCTCTGTGGCTTAGTTTCTGAAGTTACTGATCTGTAGGGGATTGGCTGCCATACCTTAGGCTTGTTTGTATGAATAATTAATCAGATCACATCAATTTTTACTCAGCATTTCAGCTGCATATCTATAACATTTAGAACCTTGGAAGAAGAATGACTTGGAAATAATTTTTCTCTTTTCTCCTCTTCCCTATTTGTTTCTGGAAAGCAGGATCCGCAGAAGTCTTCTTTCACATCGACTCTGTCAAGTGAAGCATCTTGTTCTCTCTCCTCTCCTGAAAGTACTTTCAACTCCCAAGAGTCGTCTTCTTCCTTGGTGTCCAAAGTGGTTTATCCCGAGAGGCAGTCCTGGCTTGACCTCGTTAACAGCTCTGCCATGGAAGAGGGTGATCAACCTTTAACTTTCTGTGTACAGATTCACTCTGATGAGCCGCCAGAAGTAGACTGTGGAGAAGCAGCAGACAGCCAGGAGCTCCAGCTTTCCAAACCCAGTGGTGGATCCCAGAACACTTTTTTAGGTCTGGATACACACTGTCTAGCTGTGCCAGATGCAACAAGACAGAGATCACTAGCCAAAGGTGAGCTAATGAAAGAGATCTTTGTCTGCAGAACCATACAGTGTGGGAGTTCAGGGGTTTTCCTCAACTTCCTTTCCCTTTCCTTCCTTTAAGTTCTTCACTGAAGAGTTTTCCAGTGGCACATCATTTATAAGAAACACTCGGTTTATTGCACATTAAATATATAACCTAGAATCTAATTGGTAACTAACTTTACAGCTTTTCTCACATTTTACCTAGATTTTAAGATCCTAACTTCTGAATAAAATCCTAACATAGATGATATATTTTTATTAGGTTTATTTCAATACAGGTCTCTCTTATTAGGTAGGATTGAATCAATATTTTAAGAAAGTGTGTCACAGAACTGACATCCTAAGCAAAATGGCATAGGTAGGAAGTGGTGACCATGGGGTTAGGCCAGTCCAGTTTTAAAACTAAAACCAGTTGCGTTTACTTCCAGTACATATTCTCTGTTTGTTTCATTATGATCAAGGGGAAACAAGTGTAATCCTGAATCAGAAAGTCCATTAAGACTGGATTTCGTTTAAGAAAATGAGTATCTGCATAGGTCCTACTACTGACTGCTGAATTTAAAAGGTGGCACAGTTCTAGAATTTGGTCATTGTTGCTGTTAATAACTCTCCTGCCATAGTAAGGCTGTGTGTCTTGCCTTTTGAGCAAATCTTCTCCTTCTTGCATTAAAAGCAGTTGAAGAATAAGAGGCATTTCTTGTGTACATGCTGAATGAGAAGATACACAGTATGATGCCTAGAGAGGTAATACTCAAGGAAGCAACGATGTTGTGCATCAACTCTACCCATGATTTGAAATCCTTGTAAAGATTTGAAGAAAGTACTTCGTTGTTGGAAGAGCAGTGTTGTCTCAGTACGTTGCAAAACAAAGGTGCATGCAAAAGCTAAAGGCTGAAGGAAGTGCAAAGGTGGAAAGAAACAGCACTGGACTCATTGGGAAATTAGGGTATTTCTCTGTAGGTGAACTTGGCACTGAGTGAGAAATGATAGCATAAGAATCATAAGTTACTTTGTCAGTCTCCCAGTAGTTTTACAGATATAAACAGCACACTTTAGTTTGTCATCTTTTTCTGATTTACCAAAAAAAAAAAAAAGAATGAGTGAAATGCAGATTTAAGCAAAAGTGAAAGTTCTTTTCAGAGTGTTTTTCTCTGAGCTTCATTATCCATCTTCTAGGCTGCTCTGCTAGAGGGTTCTGTAGCAATGTAGATGAGTAAGAATTAAAACTGAGAGTGAGTACATGTAGTATTTCTACGTGGTGGAAAAGAGTAGACATTTTGAGAGAGTTCCCATGGAATCTAATTTCCATAAGCTCTGGCTTTGCAAGTAATAAAAGGCTGGGGCTGGCAGAAATGGGGTCCCTAATGAAAATATCACAAAGATGTAGCAAATGCATTGCCTTTTGTAATTTGACCTTCTGGGTTAAATTTGACCATGTGATGTCTTTGGGAAACATCCTTAGGTATGTTCAGGTGGATTGTTGGAGTGGAGGAAGATTCAGTGGTTGCCCTTCAGAAATCTCAGCTTTTGCTTAGTATATGTTACTCTGGTATTGTCAGCAATCCTGCAACAGTGCACAGGTTAATGCTTTCCATCGAAACTGTAAGGGTGACAAGTACTGTTATGACTGGTCATAGTTGGCATGACACATAATTATTTAAAGCACAGTTTCATAGGCTCAGTAATACTTACCGATACAAATGGGATTGAAATGTAAACCAAGGCACATTTTGATATATTCCTGCCATTTGCAACATGTCTTAATTTTCCCAAAAATGTTCCTGGGGAAATGAATTCTTCCATTGCTTAGCTGACGGCCAACCCTGATCTCAAAACACTTCAATTCTAACCACACCGGTGATCTCTGATGGAATTCCAGAAATAGATCATTTCAATGACACAGTCACTATGGAAACTGTATCACCTCACTAGTTACTGTCTGCATCCTAACATGTTGTTGAGCAAGTAAGATGTACACCATACATGCATTTTCCTTTCCTTTATCACCCTGCATATTACAGGGAGAGGATGGAGAGTGTTGATGTGTGGGGTGCTTATGCCTCCACCACTTGCAATGGCCACTATAAAAATAAATAGAATAATTTGCAAGGAGATTAGTTAAGGTACTTCAGTTTGAGAATGAGGTGGAAAAAAGGATTAATTAAAAGTAGCAATTCAGTTCTAAATGAAAGTTATAAAAAAGATACAATTCTGGTTCTGCGGCTTATCCCCCAAGAATTTCCCCCTCCAGATTGTTGATAAAGATGTGCACAAATACGGTGGGGTGACTTGAAATGGTGGGGTAAAAGCTAGCTGCAAAATCTCACCATTTCCAATAACTAGGAAGAACACCATTGTTATCGGATGTGAATCAAGAATGCATATCTCTGTGATTTGCTGGTGCAGCCCATATTATTTGCTTTATAATGCTTCTGAATAGTGCATTTCACAGAATCACATTTCTGACTGCTCATTATGTTTCTGAGTAATGAGACTGTGTCCAGACAGAGAAAGGTCCATCTTGCAGTGACATCTGTCCTTGAAAGCGCATGTTCCATGTGCGTAAGCTGGCCCTGCTGCTATCGGAACGTTTATGCGATCTTTGAACCCACTCCCCACAGAGCCTTCACGTGTGTCCATACTCTTTCCTTCTCCTGGTGTGAGCATAGAAAAATACCTGTCACACGATCTGTTTTGTGGCCACATTGTGCTTAGTAAAACTCCATGAGGAATTATTGGTTGTAGTTGGTAACAGCCTAGAGCTGAGGGGGACGTTTTCAAGAGCTGAAGAGCACTTCTGTTGGCAAAAGTCAGAAACATAGGCCAGTGTGAGAGAAGTTGGTACCTAGAAGGAAAAAAGAGTAACTGTGGCTTTGTGGGAAGAGCTTATCATGAAAATACAAAAATACTGAAGAAACCTCAGTGGTGAGTTAACGAAAGAAGAGTTTCTCAGAGATCAAAGGATGAATCTCTGTAACAGAAATAACAGATTCAACTAAATGATCATGGGTTATTTTTTCAATTATAATTATTTAAAGAAATCAGCTAAGCAACTGCGCCTAGTGCAAGGAGACGTACCCTATGATATTTTTAATGACTTTTGCAGCCACCCTTAGTGGTGTTATGAGCATTCTCAGCCTTAATTCTCAGCACTGGTTACTGAGGAGTGGTTACATACCAGAGGCTAAAACAAAGGTACAGAAAAGGGGAGTTTAACAGTCTTCTCTTTTGAAAGGAGATCAGCATTGGGTTTCCATTTACTTAGTGGGAATATTTCATACTTCCGTGTTGCAGCTTTCTACATGCACAGTGACAAAGGATTCAAAGCTGCCTGTGACACAAAGAAACTGGAAGATAAACAAGAAGTGGTTGAGAACACAAACAATTAACTGACTACGTGCTCTGTACCCAAAAGCTGGCATTGCCTTGTCTGGGGTGGCTAGGCATGCTCTGCGGGCCAAACTCCATCCTTTACATTTCTTCTGGCGACCACTGGAACAAAAAGTATCTGACTATGACTCACCATCATAATCATCAATAACTATGATAACAAAAGGAAGCTGCAGAAACTGAGAGGTTACTGTAAGAGGACTCAAATATGTGTTTGTATTTATTTAGGGCTCTGCTACAGCAATAACATCCTTCTTCCCTGCATTTTTGGAGGGTTTTATGATTGTGTGAAGTTAATGTGACTTGGCAAGGAATTCTTACGGCACGACTTCTGGTTTATTTATTTTACCTTAGCTCAGAGTAGCTGGTAGAAGATCTGGTGTGTGCTGATATTTTGAAGTCTTTTCAAATACCACTTGAATTTTATCTGGGTTGGTTTTGTGGGAAGGAGTTGGTTAAATAGGAGCTGGAAGCAGTCAATTCCTTCTTTTATCAGAACTGACATCCTCTTCCCTTCTGGAGTCTGCCTGTGCCAGTAATAGCCAGAACAGATCCTCTGGTGTGCTCTGGCTCTTTGCTCCTTCTGCAAAAGTTACAGAAAAGGGCTATATCATTTTGACACTAGCCAAGAAGTATGCCTATGGTGAGAACAACTGTGTAGAAAAACAACTGTGAGTGATTATTTCTCTTCTCATCAAAAAAGCTTTTGAAATCACAGTGAAAACTCTGGTGTTATGGTTTTCTGAACTCTCTGAACAGAGATACTTGTTGTGTTGTTTCCAGTTCAGTCACAGTTTGTTAAAATGCCATCCCTCATTGCCGAGTTCACTATACTGTTATAGTCAAGAGCTAACTGTTGGTGGTAACATACTTTTCCTGTTATTTTCTCCCACTCTCTCCTGCCTTTAGTTCTGCATTTGCCAGCAAGGAGTTTGCATAAGCTATGCCCTCCTCATTAAATTATTTCCTGTCTTTTCTATTCTGTGGTTCTGTCGAAAATGTGTTTTCCCTGTCATAATCCAACTGAAGAGTCTACTACGACTATGGAGAATGGATGGTGGAGGGGGGTGGTGGGATGGGGTGGATGGGGAAGGAGGGTGGGGAGTAGGTAGGTAAGGGCAAAAGCAGTGTATGATTTTTTTCCTCTCCTTTCTCCAGCCTGGGGCTATGTGTTGTCTTATTGTCCTCAAAAGTTTTGGCAAACTCAGAAGCAGAGGTGTTGGCACAGCTACAAGAAGCTCATAAGAGTAACAGAGAAAGGAGGAAGAAGCAGATTTTTATTTTTTCCCTGGGATTAATACATGGTTGGAGAGCTGTGACATCTCAGAGAATGGGAGAACAAGCATTTATATTTCAATTTGGATTTAGTAAATTGGAGGTAGTTCTGTTGGGGGTGGTTTTCAATGCAGAACGCTCTTTCTGATGATTACCAATTTCTACGTCTTTACTGCTGGGAAACAATCAGCTTGATTTTTCACAGCTGCTTTTTGAAAAGTTCTGGATAATTTCACTTTTGGAGGCTTAAAGAGCATGACAGTTGAGATTTCAGGCAGGCTTCTGTATTGCTGCTGCCTGGTGGGGAGTCTCCGTACCTTAATGTCTCCCACCTGTGGCAAGTTGGCCAACAGGATGGTGGAAGCTGAAAACTGAAGAGGTGAAGAGCTGGTGTGTTGAACTGCTGGCAGCTTGCTCTTGTCTGTGGTATCTCCTGTTAGGTAGAGGGAAATTCCAGACAAGTGGCATCAAGCTACACAATTGAGTTTTACTTCTCCTGAAACGGAATTTGTCAGAAGTTCTGACTAGCCAGAAATATCACTTTATTTTCCTCACTCCAATCTAGAAGGTCTCTTTTTCTGAATGTTAAAATATTTCAGGGCAGGACTTCCCTTTTTGTCAGGTCAGCACTGTTTCTTTTCCACTTTCCCCACTGCGGAGTCTGACAAAGTTAAGAGAGCTATACAACACTATAGAATTTTCCCACAAGTACTATCAAGGTTAAGCAGGCTGCAAGGCTTATGAGTGAAGGGCATGGTACAGGATCCCAGGAAGACTGATCCTTCCAGTGGCGTTGCTCAGTGGAATTGCTTATAGTTAATACTGCTAGGGAAAGGGAAAAGTGTGCAATGCACATGTTCTCCATCTGCATGTACTCTGTCATAAATGCACACAATATGTGATATCCTTCCACTGTTGCTGTTTGTTCCTTACCGCTAATCCTTCAGTAGGTCCTGAGAGAAAAAATGAATGTAGTTTATCTTTTAAATAGGATGAGATAAACAAGTGCTGTAGTAGCATTTCAGTTTCCTAACTTGCATCCATGAGACAGAAAGTGCTTAGCTTGAAGAGTACTGGTGGAAGAGATAACCTGCAATATTATATTTCGGAGTGATTTTAAATGTGCCTGATGTTAGCTGTGTGACCTGGCTGGAAAGGCTCACTCCAGAGCAATGCTAGTGGGGCCCAACCTGTCTGTGCTATTAAGAATTTTTGCCAATGGAATATATCCATCATTACAAACCTCCAGAGGTTAACAAAGCTCAGAGCAGGGGTGGTGCATTCATCTTTGGGAGGCTGATTCAGGCAATCTGTTAATTTTCACACCAGGTCCTGAGCTTGTGTACGATGTGCTTTTTGCCTGAAGTTTTATTTTGTGATAGAAAGCAAATATTTTGTAACAATTCAGTAGTATTGTCTAGACAGCCCAGGTTTCATAGGGGGAATCCAAATCAATGACAACTAAAAATACAGAACTGGTGAATGTCTGTGCTTCTTTTAGAAATGTGCTTATCTGCAGGTCAGTGCTCTGACTCCAGGAGCAAGGGAATTAAACAATACGAAGTTCTGGGAAAATGTTCTGTGACTGTTTGAATCTGGAGAAAAGGTCCAGTCTGTGCTTAAGCCTTGATTCACACTGCTTTATCTCTATTCTCCAACCTTAATTGGATGTTTTGTGGGGAAAACAAGAAAGAAATCTATAGGTACTGCTTTCTTAATTTATTTTCGTGGCATTAAGAGACTTGTGAAATACCCTAATGTATCATTCTGTGAGTGAGGAGAAATATATTTTCTTATCACAGGTCATTTTATTGGTCTTGTTAATTGGTTGCTAGACACAATGCCTCTCTTGCCTTCACCTCTCCCCCTTTCAGATTTACAACATCAATCTGGCTTGTTCAGTGGCAGCTTCAAGCCTGAAACACATGGGCTTTTGCTTTCTGAGCTTGGCTCAGGGGAACTCTGGGCATTGAAGGTAAAAGTCCAGATAGCTGTCAGACAGTCTGGCCTCAGTTTATAGAGGTTTATTACTCTTTGTCAATAGCAACAGCATCTGCTTCTATACAAACGCACAATATTAAGATGTTTTGTTATTTTTTAACTGTTGTGGGAGAAGTTCACTGCTCATCAGTGCAAGCAAAGATGGAGACAAAAGTATTAAATGACTCATACCTGGCCCTGTACAGCCTGTAGGTTGCACTCAACCTTGTTTTCCAACTGTTTCCTGAGTTTAGCTGCTTCACTGTCACTCCCTTTATCCACCCAATCTGAAGAATCTGGCACGTTCATTTCCCTCTGAAATTACCTGACCCTGATCAGTCCTTCTGGGGGTGGGAGTGGTGAAAGAATAAGAAATAGGAGATGAGTTTAAGGTTGCAATCTGGATAGAGTACAGGAGCTGAGTGCATGTTGCTGATCATGTGCGTCATGCAGGAGCCTTTTGCTGGGCTTTTCTGATCTCAGCTCCCTCTTTTTTTTTTTTTTTTTTTTCCTCAGGCTGAGTACTTCTGTCCTCCTTACCTTCACTCACAAATTCATGGAAGATATCAGAGTACTTAGCACTGGAGGAGGGTGTTCAGTGAGGGTGTTTTCTCATGCTTGCTGCTTTGTAACTCTTTTAGGACACTGAGGAGCATCATAAGTTAACCCCAAAAAATATCTGGAACTGGGACTTCAAGTCCCCCATGGCTTGACTGTTTTTAAAAGCTGCTGGACAGGATCAGTGCAATTTTTTTTTTCTTCTTAGATACTCTTTCTTGGATGTATGATAAAGGCCAAAGCAATACTGCGTATAGTCCTGATGGGTGATGTCTACAGCAGAGCTGAGCCAGTCCTGGGCAGGAGCTGGCTAATGAAACAAACAGCTGCTTCATCCCAAGAAAGTAGGCAGGAAGGAAGCTAGTTATAATTACGAGCCTCATGGCATAAGCCAACAGTTTTCAGGAAATACTAGTGCCGTGTATTATGCCTTACACTTGCATTTTTTTCTGTTTCCTGCAGCTTGTTAAATATACAACAGTTCTCCTTTTCCTCCCCCAGCACTGTACCAACATTGGAAGCTATATTTAGTTCTTGTCAAGTTACAGCAGGCTTTTTATAATCACCAAGTAGTGAAAAAAAAAAAGGCCAGCAACACAGTAAAGGCAAATATTTGTAGCGTATCATAAACCTTTCCTGTAACCTAAATATTTAGAAAGAACAGGGGTGTAGGAGGATACTGTACTTTTTAAAGCATAGAAAAGATAAGGAGCAGCCTCCTAAGTGTGCTGACATGTTGGAGAAGTCTTTTTGCTGCAGCAAGAGTGAGCAAAAGGACTTCTTCCTTTTGTTCAGCAAATGTTTACTAACTGGAGATGATTTAGAAAGTCAATATTTAACTTTTAATTTAAGGAAGTAGTGCCCAGCCAGTTCAACTGGCACATGGAGGACTGCAGTTGAGAAGAATCACCACCACCACCATCCCCAGTGAAATAAAAATGAATGTTACCCCAGTGGGTTTTGAGGGACTCATTAACACCCTGAAAACATCAATAACTAAGGTATTCCTTTAGCAAACACTGAGGTAGAAAAGCTTGCAGTGTGGACTGAGGGACAGGAAGCAAATTGTGCAGTCTGTTGCTGAAGACAGTCTTTTGAAAAATGCCCCTATATATGCCTGGTACATTTTTAGTTTCTAACTGTTCATTGTTAAGTTGGTTTATTCTGAAAAAGTCTTTTTTTCAATTTTTATCTTATTTTATGATACTTCATTCTCAGCTGGTTGCTAGCTTTTTCTTTCGTGTTGTCTCTGTTATGGAAGATGGTGCTGCAGCTGTCAGAATAATTAAGGTGGAGATAATCAAGGCTCTGTTGTGAGGCACAACAATCAAATTTTGTGGTGCAACCTGTGAAACTCAGGAGTTAAACATCAGATGCCCCAAGAGTTTCTACTTTCATCTCTTTTCTAGGGACCTTCTTTTGGGGCCCCTGCAATGTTCCTATGTTTCATTTCATTGCTGAAATTTTTAGAGCCTGGTTTCAATAATTACCAAAACCTGGTGATAAATTAGCACACTAAATAGAATTTGACCTGTGAATTGCCAGGTAGGAATGTAGTTCACTTGGAAAGGTGAATAGGTGTGGATGATATCAAAGTTGTTTTCATTCAAATGTAACATTACTGACAGTTGTTCAAAGCTCATGAAATATTTGGAGCATTAAAACAACACTCTATCAGTGGCAGTACATGCTCATATCTGCTTGAATCATGACCTGGTTCTCAAAAATATCTGAGTTTGCTAGTGTGTCTTTCTCATATGCATTATTACCCTATAAATTACCCTAAAAATTGTGCTTGATTTTAACTCTAATAATGTTATTTTTTTGACTTGACTAAGCGCCTTTCTGATGGCTGCACTTAACATTTCTGCTATCTGCTGCCATATTCATGTTCTCATACCCAACTTAATCTTTTCTTTCCAGATCAGGAGAAATGTGATGATGATGAGATGGAGAGACTTTACAAGTCATTAGAACAAGCAAGCCTGTCTCCCATTGGTGATCGTCGGCTGTCAACAAAGAAGGAGCTTAGGAAGTCATTTATCAAACGCAGCAAAAACCCCTCCATTAATGAGAAACTCCACAAAATTCGCATGCTGAACAGCACATTAAAGGTGAGGTTGCAGACAGAGCCAAGGAAAACCCTGAGAGAAAGAAGCAGCTTGGCTGAAAAAAGAAGCAGGACTAGACTTCAGCCAAATCCTAATTACATATTTACTTAAAACCCCAGAGAATTTGGTTAAGTTTTTGAAATTGTTTTCTGCTTCATTCTGAATACTGATCTGTGTGTTGTTGTTAAATTTGAACTGGAAACAGGCAATAGTTCAGAAGGGACCTTTCTTGCAGAAGTTCCAGCCCATTTGGAAAATTTAATACAGAAAGCTTCTCTTAGTTATCTGAAAAACTTGCAAGCTCGGCTGAATGCATTAAACAGGGGAGTCTTAAAAAAGGAAGAGCAGACAAAGTATGTTGATGATAAAGGACATGAATGTGACCCTGAGCCAAAAAAGGTTTTCCTTATGTGATTATTGGAGAATATACAGGATGTGCCAAAGCTATTGTAAAGACCTCCTGTAACTAAAATATTTTTAATAACAAAAGCATCCTGCTTTTATGTTGGAAACATATCATGAACTGGAGGGGTGGAAGGGTTCAAGGGGATGTTCCATGAAAGGGCCAGTAAATCTGTCTGGAATATGGGGATTTAGGAGGCTGTTTATTTGCCAGCATCAAATGTTATGGGATTTCAAAACCTGCTTCTGAATGGTACTGAGGGAAACGAAAAGCTTAAGCATAACGTTTAAATTGTAAGGAGAAGAAAGGATAAATGCAACTGGTGCTTCACTTGTTCCTTTTTGTATGCATTAGGAGCAGGAATTGAGTATCTTGTTTCAAGTCTATGTATTTGGCTTCAGGCATTGTATGCTGGAGAGAAATGCATGAAAAACCTCTCCTAACAGCACAATCATTGATTTGATTATTAGTTGCAATGGAAGGCTTGGCTTTGGCACCCTGGCCTATGTTGAACTTCCTGAAGATACAGTTGGAAAGACAAGTGGGAATACAGTCATTCTCCCTGCTGTAGGGCTTCCAGGCTCCGTATGAGACCTAGCGAATCCTCTCCTCAGTATCAGAGTCTTCAGTGACAGGGCACTACCTTATAGCAGTATTCCTCTGCATCAGCATTAAAGTGAGCCCATCATATAACAGAGTTGGTTTAAAAAGTATGCTTATTTTATGCAACAGGAAGCTAAATATTGTAACAGACTGCAAAGTTTTCCCCAGAAGGAGCCTCCTTAATAAATCTATGAACCAGTCAGTTGAAAATGGAGTTGTATTTTGTGGTGCAATCAATTTCATTAATATGGAGCTCAATAGAAGCCTTACTGCCAGACATGAGCAAGGAGGACAGCTTTGCATTGATTTAGCATGGGAGTATTGTATAAGTTGTGATTAGCAGTGTTTATACCCTTAGGCTTGTCT
Organism: Eurypyga helias; assembly: GCF_000690775.1. Classification (NCBI taxonomy): domain Eukaryota; kingdom Metazoa; phylum Chordata; class Aves; order Eurypygiformes; family Eurypygidae; genus Eurypyga; species Eurypyga helias. Next base: position 9,306 of record NW_010234157.1, on the reverse strand, counting down.
AATACTTACATTTAATATAGAAAAATCATTTTTTGAGTGTTCATAATGCATAAAAAGTGTTAAGTTTTAAAAAATTATTTCTTCAAACTAAGAAATTTGAGTACTGACAAGACAAATATAGCACAGACATTTTCTCACAGACACAAACAGAGTTCTATATGCAGCAGTGTTTAAGTTAGCCTGTCTGAAAGGCAAGTATCTGCAGTGGGAAAATGCCATATTCTTTGCATCAGTGGGATTATGTATTTTTAAAGTAAATTTTCTTAACATATAGCATGAGATAATTTGAAAAGATCTATTGGAAATTTAAAAATCAGGAAACCTGTTGATCTCATACATACTTGCTCTGCTTTAAGTAAAATTTTGTTAGTTTGAAATGAGTGATTTATGCAGGATTCAGTGCAGTTTTATTTTTGGACTTCTGACTTCATTTCTTTAACAATAGATTAATGTTGCTGCCACAATTTATCATTAACAAAACATGCTTTGGATAGTTTGGAAGAGAGAAAGAAGAGAGAAAAGCTGTGTGCAAATGCATCACAGGCTTAATGAATGTGGGAAATAGATTTAGTGCTACAGAAAAATTCCAAGGCATGGCTTTTTGCCACCGATTTTGTCCACTGGAAATACTCTTCTCTCCCTTCGACTTCGCTATCTCCTCTTCTTCTCTTAGGCCAACTATGCATATCTCTGCATTGAAGCCAGAAGGGCTAGCACTAGGTCTTGAGGGTAGGACCTGTGTAAACCAGTAGTTGAACAAGTTTTTGTGTTTCAGAAGTGTCTCAGGCATCACAGGGATTGGAGTAGCTGATAGTTCATTAGGGTAGTAGTGGGATACGGATGTGTGAGCAGCCTATTGCTGCGATCAGGAAGTGTTGTGAATGCGTGGGAGTATTTTCAAAGTGTTTTCGAGGTAGCCACTAGTTCAGCATGTTCTCAGGTGTCATGAAACTGGTGGCAACAGGAGAAGACTGTGAGAACTGTTCAATTGCTTTCACACACAGGCTGTAGGGATGGAGCTGGGCAAAAGCAGCAGAGATTTGTTAGTCCAGCACGGTGCGTCCCTTAATTGTAGCTGTTAACTAGGGCTTCTGAATCCTGTGATCTGCTGCATGGGGGTAGGCAATAAGGGCTGGAAAAGCATAGTCAGAAAACGTCAGGACATCAATGAATATAAATACCAGAGAGTGTAAAGAAGACAGAGCCAGGCTCTTTTCAGAGGTGCCCAGTGCCAGCACCAGAGGCATTAACTGAAACACAGGAGGTTCCCTCTGAACATCAGGCAACACTTTTTTACTGTGGGTGTGACTGAACACTGGAATGGGTTGCTTAGAAAGAGGGCCTATGGAGTGAGTCTCCTTGGAGATATTCAAAAGGTGGCTGGACATGGTCCTCAGCAGCTGGCTCAAGGTGACCTGCTTGAGGAAGGGGGTTGGGCTAGATGACCCCCAGAGGGTCCTTTCCAACCTCAACCATTCTGTGATTCTGTAACATAAAGGTTCTCAGTGACTGTTCATGTCTTATGACTGAACTGCAAGATACAGTCTGAGTTGCTTTTGTATAAAAGCAGAAACCAGATTTAGTAGTAGTAGCTGGCGGTAGATGTAGTACCAGCCACATGTGATCTAGCCACCCGCAAGCTTTACTGCCAGTGTGCAGATTATATCAAAAATTATTTTCTGTCTAGCTCCCTGAGAAGAGACCTTTATAATGTGGTCAGGGTATAAGTATTTTTTGAGAAAATTTGAACTGGTGTGAATTACAGAAATAAATGTTGTTGTGTCTAGTTTCATGCAAGTACTAACTTGTTGCGCAGCATCATAACAATGTCCAATTTTCACATGAATTCTGTCTCATGGAGTTTTGCTAAGAATCCTATACAATTTAAAAAAAAAAAGCCTACATGAAATCATAATCTTACCTTCAACTGGGACACGTTTCTGCTGTGGGCTTAATTTTTGATGACCTCCTTTCTAAAAATGGGAACAAATTGCCCGGAGGGTGGATAATTGACCATATCCTTGTGACAGGGTTCTCTAGCGTTCCCAGAGTATTTCTGTTATGGACAATGAGCTTGACAGTTTCTGTGGGAAATAACCACTTGTTCTCTTCCTAGTGTAAGGAACATGACCTGGCCACAATTAACCAGTTGCTAGAGGACCCAAAGTTGACGGCAGTGAAGTACAGAGAGTGGAGAAACACAAACATCATGCTGCTCCAAGATATCTATCAGCAACAGGAGGTCCAGGACATGTCCACAGAGAACAGCGAGGAGCAAGAGATGACTGCACAGCCTATCGCTGAAAGTGCAATCTGATGCCTTGGCTTGATGGTTGATGGCAAGATTTTTCCCCACGGGTTTTCACATACAGGCACTTTAAACTGCTGCATTTTGAGGTTTGTTTTTTTCCAAGTGTTATTCAAAAGGAAAACAACAGCTCCAAGGCTTTAATTGCTCTTGAAAAACTTATTTCATGTCAAAAGGGTGAATTAAAAAAATTTAAAAAAGCATGCCTGAACCTGGACTGCATACCTAAGACGACTGTTTTATGAAGCAGCAAAAAAATGTTTTTCCATCTTGGGAGAAGTAAATCATATATGTCCAACTCCTGGAAGTTACAGGACTGTGTAATATGAACTGTATAAATGTGAGATACTTGGGGTTGTTTTAACCATGTAACTTACTGAAAAAGAAGCTATAACAATGCCCACAGGATGTAGTCTGCTCTCTACCTTTTTACCCTCTAAGGTAGCCTGGTGTATGCATTTTCATCTCTACATTCATTCACCTTCACCTTCACCTCTCCAGTTTAAACTGGGACAAATAGAACAGTAATTATGCATGAGATTATACTACAGACACCTGTCAGGCACCCAGTTTGTGCTCTGCCTGATGTTTTATGAGTTTCAAATTTATTTATGGACTAGAACAAGGTACTGTCTTTCTACGTGAAGAAGAGAAGGTCTTTCAGTGTTTGCTAACATGTAATTTCTGTGAGGCAGCTAATGCTACAATAAGTTTCAAGTTTTCTTACGGACTTGGCAGAATTCCTTGGAAGATTATTTTCCTGTTTCTTATTTTTGACAGTTGTGAATATATAAGGTACAAACTCATCCCAGATTCCTACTTGGGAAGGTGATCAAGTTCACAAGGCAGAAGCTAAACAATTAAATTCCTGATGGGGACTTGAAAGTGTAAAACTTTGCTGCAAATATTTTTGTAAATATATGTCATTTTATGGCTTATATGAATGTCACTATGTTCTGTATATATGTTTTATTTATATATTTATATATGCTGAATTTCCTCTTGTAGAAAGGCACACATGGACCAGACCCACCCAGGTGAGAGTGCTTACAGGTTGACTTGAAATGCCTCTTTGTTTTTCATTTCATTATGAATCGCAGTCCTGGCTCTACAACTGAGACTACCCTGGGACATCTGCTGTAACTTCTTCTTCTGTCTTTGAGTTATAGATGAAGAAAATCTGTACAACTTTGGGCGGGAAAATAGTTTCTAGAAAGTTTCATGATTTTCCTTTGCACAAACAAAAATAAGTATTCTAATGTGTTTTGCTGCAGGATCATAACTTTTTGGCTTCATTGTCCTCAGTACAAGGTTTGTTTTTTTGCCTTCTCATCTTCTGCATCTTTACAAGTATGAGGAACTTCGCAGAGTGATGAATTTTGAAAAGCAAGAATTCACCTAGCATTCTCAAATTAATGCCACTACAGGAACTGTGGCAATCTTCACTTCTGTTGGCTATTTTGTAAAAATATTCTTTGTCATTTGTTTTCAACACAGCCTATTTTTTAAAGCAAAATACACGATACAGATGTAGCCATATTCACCTGTCTTTATACATTGTATGCTTTATCATAGCTTGACTGAGAAACCAAAAGTTGATAGTGTTAGTGGGAACATGTGAAACCTTTGCGACCTGTGTAGCAATGCCTGACTGCTGATACCATATTTTTAACACTCAGCAGCTTTCCTTTTAAAATGGAGACATGGAATTATGCCCCAATGCGTCAAAAGATAGTAGTTAAGGCTGTTTTGAATGTGAGAACTGAGGAGCAGATGGTAAGCTGTAAGAAAAGGGAAATAGAATGAAGAATGTAGGCTCCTTTGATACAGGTCTTAACGGGAGAGGGTGGTTAACGGAACTGGGGCTGGTTGAGTGCAGAAGCGAGGCTTTGCTAGGCATAGCATCTCTGCCTCAGGTACTAAAGGGTTTAGGAATGTGAGGGTAAGCACCGATATTGGGACAGGACTTAATAGGTGGAGCTAGTCTGCTGGTGGGGAGCAAATGTTAGCTGAGACCTGGAAGTGGGTGACAATGACTAAATGGGGAAGCAGACATTAACCCAGGTTGGTTAAAAAGCTATTGTCTTCAGGAAATTGTCATATGCCTCATGATTTCATCACTTCAGTAATTCTAACTAGAACTTGATAGAAATTGAGCGAACTCAATGGTTTAGAGTAATCACTTCCTAAAAAATTGAGCCCATTTTAAGGTTTTTTATCTTTCACCATTCCCAGAAGACCCTTTGAACAGTGAACATCTGTGAGTATCCCGCTCCTGAATGAAATTATTCAAAGCAGAAGCATAAGTGGGAGAGGGATAGCCCCTAAATTTGGCATGATGTCAATTAACTGCTAAGCACACTCTGAAAGTTAGGAGTGTAGGGATTAATCTGCTTGGTCCATACCAATTTTAACTACTTGGCACTAAATAATTGATAAATAATGGAGATTAAATTGAATATATACCTTGGATTTTCTCTTGCAGATGCAGACGATTCAGTTTCTCATGAAACTTAGCACATAAACACCATTTTTCTCCAAAAGCATCTTCACTTAAATCTTACAAACAAGCACGTGCTTAGGTGGCCTGCCAAACTGAGCCAGACTAGTCAGAAAATTCTTGAAGGGGATTACTTTAAAGCAGTTTTTAGTTTAACAAATTTCCATGTGTTCAAGAAAACAAACATAAAAGTTTTATGCAAGTGCAGTGCTGGGAGTCTACCTCCATTCTCTTCAGCTACTACGTAGACCCAAAACAAATGGAAAGTTTAGGACAAGTGAAGTGAAAAACATAGTAAAACAGGGTTAATATTCTAGCATTAGTAATTAATGTGGCAGTTTCCACCTGGTGCTGGATTCATCAAAAGGGGCTGTGCAGTGACTGAAAGTCACAGTCAGAGAAAGAAGGGTACTCAAGCTGGGAGCTATAAGTTGTTGCAGCTGGGATCTACCTCGGCAGGAGAACCTTGGACAACTCTGTGCTCCACTCATTGCTGCTTAGGGTAAATGGTGTCTGTTGGTCTGAATTTGGAAGACCTGCACTCCTGACACAGTGTAGGGGAAACTGTGCATCCCTAGCAAATGTCTGAAACTCTGTCTGCCTCGTGGGACCAGTTTTATGTACATTTTCAGGAGAAAATGTGTGTGCATGGATGTATGCACATGCACACTTCTTCTTTTGTTAGTAAAGCCTTTTGGTATTGGGGCAGCTATTGATCCAGCTATGCAGATTTTGGAGTAACTAATGACGGTGTCCAGTATCAGCTGTTTCTGCAGCCTGTCTCTAGTGGCTTTTCTGGAAACTGAATCTCTCTGTTTTGGTGATGCAGAACTCACGAGCTACCGGAATGAACTGGGATCACATTTCCTTTCCTATGATCGGAGAGATATCATATAGTGACAGTGAATCCTTTTTGTATCTGGTTCTGATGACTTACTGAATAGTGGGTGTCACCTGAAACAGGAATAAACAAAAATAAATGATGTGAGATTACCTCGCCCCCTGATAATTTTCTTTTTGTAGAAAAACTTTCTTAATAAGAGAAAAAGCTGTTTTGGGGCAGCCACAGGGGGAGGGGAAGAAGAGAAGTGGTATTTGATTTAAAACTATGTAGAATTTTAGAATTTAAAATTATTTCCAACTAGGAAAAATTATGAGCATGCTGTGTCTATTGTGTGAGCAAGTCTATTACAGATATAATATAAAAATTTGTATTTATTGACTCTTTAAGTAGCAGGAGAGTCCGTGTAAGTGTACTTCCATGTGAGGAAGTCCATGTACTGAGGATGAAGTTTGGGTTTTGGGGTTTTTTTTTGTTTGTTTTTTTTGCCTTTTTTTTTGGTGGTACAAAAGTGACCAATTACAATGAGAGCCTGGGCTAACTTCATTTACGAGATATACACGTCTTTCTGTTAACAGGAAGCCAAAGTGGTTTTCTTGTAGTAGGAGAGCCAAAGTGGTATTTCCTGTTTTGTGTGGGGCATTTCGAAACTGCAGACATTTTAAGATGTCAGCCAGAATTTCCTTGACTGCTTGAAGGTTTATTCCATTTTGGTCTGCTCCAAGCTCCCGCATTCTTGCATTTTTAAGAACCAGCTTTATTATTAACTAAAACAAAAATGGAGGTGGGCAAAGGAAAAGGAAAAAATAGTACAGAAAAGCTCTGAGCTAAGATCAGGATGAAAGTGTTTTCTCTGTGCATAAGGGTAATAGAGTTAAGCTTGACAAAAGCTAGGCATATCAACACTGAAAAAAGATTGTCAGGTGTTGAGAAGAGTACTACATTCCTTGAAATTTGCTATGGGAGAAGTTCCAAGACCTGTCTGCTCTGGAAAAATGAATGTTTTTGTAATTTATTTCCTCCTGGTAAAAATCCAAAGGGAGTGGTTTATAAGCTGGTGGAAAGCTAAAAATGAAATATGCATGAAATTCATTGATAGTTCATCAACCTTGATGTATTACCTTGAAACGACTGACTTTAGATGGCAGCCCTTAACACAGAAAATCTGTTTCTTTGGGAAACCATTGTAGCTACCACAGTGTCTGAGGCTTCTGTATCCTGTCTGGCCCACATGAGGTCCGTTTTGAGGATGTAGGTGTTTGGCATTTCTATAGGGCAAATAGCTTATGTCATCAGACCATAGCTTAGGTGCCATGTGAACTCTAACTCTCCCTGTGTCCTAGATGCCTTAGGATCTACCCAAATTATTCTGGCTCTTGAAGTTCTTTATGACAGTTTTACCTTTCCCTGTATAAAAATAAAGAGACAGTACAGTTAATCCTGTATGAAAACGTCTCCCACTCTCTTGTGAAGAGAAACTAGCATTAGTCTAGCCAAAATTCAGGTAAGTCAGTCTATTTATGAATGTTTAGCAAAACAACGCACCTGGTGAAGTGCCATATGCACTTACTAATAGCAGTGCTCTTGTCCAAAGCTTTCCATGCTGAGGACTGGCCAAAAGGAGGAATGAGCATGTTTATTCCCTTACTCTCTGTGTAGACAGGGAAAGCCATGCATAGCGGAGTATTTGTAAGGATATCTGTTAGGCAGAGGCAGGACCTGCAACATCATGAAATTATATGGAATTCCAATTTGGTTTTTATCTGCTAAGTCTATTTTTTTCCCACTTGTTTCAAACTTGAAGCACAATGTTTGCACCCAGCGCTGCCTTTTTACTGCTTGTTGCCCACACATGTGACTTGATTTTAATGACATGATACACACATCTTGCAGAATGAGAGCCTTATGTTTGCACTTGTCAATTAAACACTGAAATGAGAGAATATTTTGCTCAGCTTTTTTTTTTTTTTTTTACTTTTCACTGCAGATTTTTCTGCTTACTGCTAAATATTAAAATAAGGACTTGCTGGTTCTTTTTAAAATCAATTTCCTCTTGGGACTAATATTACTATTAAGTTGAATAATCTGAAACCAGGAAGAGTAAATAAATCCTTTGACTAAGGAATGCTTTCCACTAGCTGGCAATGTAATTTTTGCAACTCTGTTGTTAAATTGGTTAATTCTACTTAATTCGTTGCTGTAGCCATCTTTAAGGAAGGATGGTCTCTTCTGGTGGGTGTGGGATGTTGGATTTTTTTTTTTAGCTCACTAAGCAGCCTGTTTCAATTAAAAGAGGATTGAGGTCTTTGTCAAAAGAGTTTCAGTTTACCTGGACAGGCCAGCCAGATAACAGCACGGTGAAGGTGTGTTTCCCAAGAAATGAGCTTGTCTAAGGGCTCAGCTGCCCCAAAGAAAGAATGTCCCTGTCCCACTCTGTTTCCCCAGTCTCCTACATGCTCCCACTGCTTGCCTTGGGCTGATCCGCTCATCATTTGGCACCTCTGTCAGCTCAGCCGAGTCAGGCAGCAAGGACCAGACCCAGCAAACTGGATAGTCCTCTACTGAGATGATGAATAAAACTGGTTTATGGAGAGGTTCAGTGCCTGCCAGAGCTCTCAAGGGAGGCAGCTGGATTGTGTAGGCAGAAGCAGAAGGAAGAAGAGCTGCGTAAATGGGGACCTCTCCCTTCTAGGAGCAGAGCATTAGCTTCACTCAGCTTCCTGAAAAACTATAGCTTCACTTTCGCCAAGTGATGATTTCCCTTTCCCCCCCGCCGTGAAGACGACCTGAGGGAATGGTTTCCATGCCGGGTTTACTGCGATCTCAACATGTGCTCTTGCTTTCTGTGCCTCGTTCACGGCCAAACATTTTATTTCTGGACCTGAAAGCCAAACTCTACAAAAAATAATGCTGTTTCCTTCGGATCCTTCCTGGCATGCTTGCTGCGGGGATGCTGGCGCAGGCGTGGGAGAGGCAGCGGTGTGGGCTGGAGCATCCACCGCGCACGCACCTGGTTATCCTAGACGCTGGCTTGGACTGCCTCTGGTTTTCCTCTGGCTTTGGATTAGCACCCTCCTGTGGCAGTACGAAGTACAACTGGTTCCAGAGTTTTATAAGAATACAAACGAGTTGCTCGTCACGGTTCGGACATTTGCCTCTTGCTTCAAAAAAATCCCACCGGGCTTCATTAGGCTTCCAGACATTTCCCGTGAGCTTGGGATCGACGTCTTCACTGGCAGCACAGAGGACAAAGGTGCCATTCCCGGCATCTGACCTTATTTCATCACGTTGTGGAAAGGCTCAGTCATCATTCCTCTGATATTACCGTGGGCTGTTTCTTACTGCTGGAAGAAAGTACCTGCTGCTAGCACTCAGGGGGACAGTTTTGTACTGTCTTCCTGTGCCCAGGAAATGACCTAGCTGTCACCAGGGGATGTTTAAAATTGTCTGAGGGGGGCCTTGGTAGGTCGCGGGATGCGGTGCACGGTGACCAACGGCTCCGGTGATGGGACGGGGAAGCCTTTCCTCCTGCCACACCTGGGCAGAGCGGTGCCGGTCTCGGAGAGGTTCTCCGTGCACGGCCGGTGGGAGAAGACGGCTTCTCGCACAGGGGAGCGGGCAGGCTGGCGCAGGGGGGCCGGCGAGGGTACCGGCTGG
>NW_010234156.1:0-4985 GCF_000690775.1 Eurypyga helias | reverse complement strand
TATGATTCTATGATTCTATGATGAATTGCTAGAACACAGACCAAGCCAGAGAGCATCTGTTACAGAAAAATGCAGATCCAAAACACTTAAGGTATTCTTTGTACTATTTGAGATGTTCTCCTACTGGATGGCAAACTTTGAAGACAAAAAAATGTGGCTTAGATGACAGAGGAAGAACCAGCGCCTTACAGGCACTTCTGTCTGGCAGAGACACCTGAGCAGTCTTTCTGCACTAGGCAGCACCTCACCACAACATGAAAACTGGCAACTTTCATGCTGGCTGATCTCCCTGCCCTGCTTGCAAGCAGAGGGCCCCACACCAAGCTCGGGCCAGGCCCGGCTGGGGCTACAGCAGAGAGCTTTCCATTTCTGTCCTCACCAGCTCCCCCCGTGTGGGTCACAGCAGGGATGGCCCCTAAAACGGGAGCTTTGTCACCCAGTAGTTTCAGGGTACAAAAGCAGATTTTCAGTGTAATCAGATTTTTACAAATCTAGTGGTTTCATTCACCAAAAGGATTGTATCGTTGTGATGAGCTGTGAAAACAGTAACGTGTTATGAGTTACTTTGCCAAACTCATTTAAACAAGCAATCCCTGTTTGGCTGTATTTATTTTCAGAAGCCCCAGCAGTGCAAGCTATGAGAAAGGAAACGTTGCTAACTTCTGACTAGCAAACACAAGCAGAACGGGCTCCCAGTTAACTGTGCTCAACTCTCTAGCCTCAGGCCAATGTCTTGGGGATGGGACCTGTGTGGCAGGGCCAGCTAGAACGATTACACCCCACATTTCATTAGCAAAACATGCCAGTAACAGCCAACGGTACAGGACTTGCAAGAAAATTGAATTATCTCCAAAGCACCACAAAAGGTTAACACTTTGACCTTATTTTACACACTACAGGCAGCTACAGCGAGGGGCTACTTTGCTCAAACATTGCCAAATGCATCTTGGAAACATTGTTTGAAGCAATATAACACTTCAAAATGTGTTTGGGTTTTGTGTTAGGTTTTTTTGTTTGTTTGTTTTAAGACATGTTTCTTCTTCCTGTTATCTTACTAGAGCTAGTACACTTACTCAAGAGCCCAGACAGAATTTGGATTGCCAATCCACACAAACAACTCTCACTGCAGGAGTTGATGACAATTTTGAATACATATCTAAAGGAAGCGGTAAGCTTGCAGACTTGCAAGATTAAACATACATCTATCCTCTAAAGCTCAGCATTATTGCTTTGATTCCTCCTTCAGAAAAAAAGGACGTTACTACAAGCAGCTATCAAGAGCTAATGTCTTAAAAAAGACAAGGTTTAAATATGCAGCCTGGGCTTGCCTGCTGTTTTTGCATTGCAAGTTAAGTTTTGCAACACAGCCACGACTTACTCCTGTTTTTCAATCACCCCTTAATAACGAAGACAGAAGTCTCACAATAACTTTCCATACGTATCCTGATGTAGGCCTACACGTCCTGACGAGCGCACTGAGCTGCTGTCACGGATAACAGTTCCGAAAAGCTGCCCTCCTGCCTTCAGTTTGGATCCTTTCCATGGGCAATCCCTTCACACGCTGCTGCTTAACATGGCTTTAGCCCCAATCCAGACCCAAACAATCTCAGCAGTAACAGTGGGTAGATCCAGACTGGAATAAGGCACACGGCATACACAGCATTATACTTTGAGCCCTAAAGTCACACCTGCCCAGTCATTAATCCAAAGCCACTATTATGTATGTTTTATGGCACGCACTACAAGTAAACTGCCCAGTTCATACACTTGCCAAGTGCTACAGCACCAATACAACCCAGTGAAGAGCCTACAAACCCATCTCAGTAAGAGAGCGCTAATCGCAAATTCTGAGCCTCACAAGATAGAAATTGAATAAGACTCGTTAGGGAAAATAGAGCTGTGAAATTATTTAATACAATTTTCCACTGTTGGATCCTAGGAAATATCTATAGGATATATCAGCAGAAAATTGTTTCAAGCAAAAGCTGAACGTAGTTCACTTGTCACGCACTGAACCAGCTTTGGGAGGTTTGTTCTTTTCTCTAAACCAAATTCCAAACAAAATAATCTAATAATTATTTCCCCCTCTGCTGCTTCTTTCATCAGGAAAATGATAAACTGTTAAAGAGGAGAACCCTAGTACCCTAACTCCGTACCTGCTTGCCTTCAGGAACAAGGTTCAGTGTACCATACATGGCAACACTGCTCTCCGTAGAGAGATTCAACCCGTTGTAACACTGACACTATAGAGAGAGAGAGACAAAGGCAGAGTTATGGTAGTTTATTACTTTTAAGTTTCCTATGACATCTGCTGGAGTCACAGACAAGATGAACTCACAGTTAATTCTAATAGTTCTCACATTGATGATAAACTCTAGTAGTAGGAGAAACAATTTAACAATAATACAACTTAATCAGTAGGTTTAGGAGAACTTCCAATTGTCTGCATAAAAGAAAAGGGGATGATGTATGAACACTTCACTTATTTAATGACAAGACAGAACAGAATTAAATCATCACATCTTACCAGTTCATCTGAAAGGACGCACTGAAGAAAACCTGTGCCATCTCTTAAAACAACGAACATCAAACTTTTTCCTAGTTAAGGAGAAAAACAATACAGAGAGCCTCAGCTTTAGTCCCCGATCCATTTGAACTGACACTCCCAGACACATTAACGACTGATGTTCATATTACTACAAGAGGACTGTGATAGCATGCTTCCATTTTGAAAACCAGATGCTCAGGGAAGCACTGAGCATTTGCACAGCTACGGAAGCCTTCCACAGAGCTGTATGTTGTACAAGTTAAAGGACATTTCAACCGTCAGCAAGAGCAAAGCCTGCTCCAACCTCAACCAATCATTTTCATAGTAAGCATTAACTGCTGAACTTGATTTAGAAGTTCTACTTTATGCAACTTCAAAATTCCAACTTGCTGATTTCCCTATGAGCAGATGCTAATTAGCTCATCAGTTTGCAGGATTAGTTTAAAACACAAACCAAGTCTTTTGAGGAAATTCTGCAGGACTGGCCTCCAAACAGAAAATCCCATAAGATTTCAACTAAGAAACGTCCACATGCTGATATATCATGCAGAATTTTCAGTGTTGCAGTGACTGCTGTGACAAATCAAAGAGGACATCTAACTGATGGTTTAAAAATTTAAGAAAAGGTGCTATCTGATTCATTTTAAGTGTCCAAATTTTGAATGCTACCATATTTGTTCCATCTCTCTGCACAGGTTCAATAATCCCCAAATGCTTGTGGCTTACCTTGCCTCCGTAATCTGTGAATCCAGCCAAAAATCTTCACTCTCTGGTCTCTGTAAGCCTCCAGAGCATCAATCTTTACCTGTAAAGCACAGGGAATAAAAGCAATCCAACAGAGAAATGACTCACCCCTTTGACGGCTTTTCCCACATAATTACTCAGAATCCAAGTGTATCCCACACCTCCCTCCCCATTTCTAGGCTTCAAACCGAGTCCCTTCTATTCAGCAACTTACTCTGCTGCGTGGAAACTAAGGACTGGGACAGCTTTTAAAGCAGCTCGCCTGCATTTCACTGAAAGTGAAAACACGCAACAGCTCACACCTTCAGACTAGAGTACTTGGGTACTACTGTAAATCCAAGGCGCGTTAAATCACCAAAAGCCTTGGAAAGGATGTCTCAGACATTTTCTGGCAATGGATTAATGGCTAAAGACATTCAATGGATGAGTTCCGTTAGCAGCCAAAGAAGCAGCAGTACACAAACAGCCAAGCAAGAACTGCACTCCATGTCTCAAGAACTTAAATTACATTCTCTAACCAGCACTGCTTCTTCACTCTCCATCACTACAATAATCAAAAAAGCAAAACCAATTAACTTCTTCAAATGGAAATACAGTCTTTACCAGCAGACAGACACAAAGAAATCTAATATGTGAACTGAGAAGGTTCAGGTACCCATCAAGGGCATGAGAAAGACCAGTCTATAGACTAGAGAATACAGATAATCAGAAAACCAAAGTTACATTTATGGAGAATAACAAGACAGTGGCCTTAAACAGCTGCCAGAGCCACAAAGCAATGACTGACTCAACCTTTGTGCAGACATGACGCAGTAACACAGGCACACGCTACCTTACGCACACATTTCAGCTCTGGAAGACTAGGATCATTCTTGATAACAACCTTCTTGGCTTCCTCCAGGTTTTTCTCTCGTCTCAAGATATCTTCTGCCTGGTTTAAGAAAACATTAAATAGCTGTAACCAGGCTTTGTGAGATTCCCACTCCAAGATGTACTCTTACAGACACAGAGATCATAAAAAGCCTCTATGTTTCCCTGCTAGGGCCTAAACCTGCCCGAACTCCAGACCAGTATGACAAGCAATGTACACATGCATTTATTTTTCTTTTTTTTTTTTCCCCAGAAAGTCTGAATGCAATAGACTGCAATTAATCAAAGCTTACCCACTTCCAGCTGTTTGCATGTCCTAATTTAAACAAAGGCAAGCTATAAACAACCTATGTGTAAGAAGAACAAGCTGAAGTGTTTTGGGAGGGGTGGGAATGATGATGCAGTTTAATGTTTTAGGAAAAGAAAGCTGGTATGCTTCCACCATCTGTAACCTACCTCCTTCTTCTCCTTAGCTTCATTCTTCATTTGCTCCCTGTGCCACAGTTCTTTGGCATTTTTCATGTGCGACTTTGAAATAATAGCCCATCTCTAAATCAATCCAAGGAGAGAGAAGATAAAAGATTACATGTGTGTCGCTTCACACAAAGAAGCATTATAATAATTTCTACTAGAAAGCTCTAATACTACAGAAACTCATTTTCTTTTTGAGAATCCACATAAATAGTAGGAAATGGTTCCTTTCCTACTCTCATCAAATCCTAAAGAGAGGGAGAAAATAATAGATTAAGTTGCACTGAAAGTGAAATAAGTCATCCTTAAAAAGACTGAGCAGACATCTTGTCGTGATTTAACTCCGGCTAGC
>NW_010234155.1:0-766 GCF_000690775.1 Eurypyga helias | reverse complement strand
CTCTCGGTTTTATTAATTACCTGTTTTATAGAAACCCATTTTGTTACTTTTCTCTCTTTACCTCTGCCCACCAGCAAACACTCTTAACGATGGGTAAAGGATAAGAGAGCTCTCGGTTTTATTAATTACCTGTTCTATAGAAACGGATTTTGTTGCTTTTCTCTTTTTACCTCTGCCCACTAGGAAACACTCTTAGTGTTTATTTCAGGGTGGGCAGAAGGCGCTCCGGCTGTTGAGCGCTAACATCTATGCGAAAAGAGCCGAAAAGAAATCCTCAAAACTACATGCAAATCAGGTTATCTCAGTACCCTGTAATGTCTCAGGACGGGTTTTGAACAAAGAGCAATCAAGAACATCATCATAAGTGAAAAGTGGGAGAGAATGCAAAATTCTGATCAGAAGGAGATTTTGTGAGGCTAACGTCATGTTTCTTTTTGCTGAGCTAGTGCACATCTCAGGCCTCAGTAATGCGGTGGGCTTAAGCTATCTAGAATCATAGGAAGCATTCATTCGGTACAGTTCCCAAAGGAAATTATTATTTAAAGTGGAGATGGTGCAGATTAATACAGGAATTATAAGAAGCTGGCTTAGGCAGATAAGGAGCTGGGAAAAGAGGGGACTGTGACAGGATGTACTGAGAGGTGAGCTACCAGGTTGCAGAGCAGTTATTAGAAGTATTCGTAAGGGACAGGTCTTGTGCCCAGTCCTCTGTAGTTTCCTTCAGTAACCTTGGCACAAGGTCTTTGATACAGTTGAGTTTTTTTTT
>NW_010234154.1:0-2261 GCF_000690775.1 Eurypyga helias | reverse complement strand
GCTGATGGCTGCCGGCCGTCACCTCTCCCCCCTCCTTGCTGCCACGCGCTCGGGATGTGAACCCTGCGGGGACATTGAGCAACCCCCTTCTGCAGCCGCATGGAATATCCCACTGAGGGTGCGCTGCAACGTGGGGTCCCTCCTGGGGTCCTGGGGAGTCGTGAGTGCACTGGTGCCAGCCCCATCCATCCCCAGAAACATCCCCTATCCCTCGGTTCTCCTCCAGCCAGGCAGGGACAGGGACAGGGATAGGGATGGGGACCTGATGCCATGATATGAAACTCCTCCAGCCCTGGCACCGAGCTGTCTCTGCCCACGGGGGAGTGCAGACAGAGCCATCTCCCATCGCCCCCGTCCTGGGGCAAAGGCCACGTCTGGGCAATGGCCTGCACTGCCCATCCCCACGGCGTGTGGCAATCGGGGAAGTTTGTTCTATTTGGGGAAAGGCTGCAGGGTCCCTGGTACTTTTTGCAACCCTCAGCAGTGGCAGCTCTCCCACTGTCCCCACGTGTCCCAGCCAGGTGCCCACGCTGCATTATCATCTTAATGTTTTTTTTTTCTTCAGAATGAATATTATCACAGAATCTTCCAGGTTGGAAAAGACATTCAAGACCATGAAGTCCAACCGTTAACCTCACACTGCTCATCCCACCACTAACCCATGTCCCTGAGCACCTTGTCCACATGGCTCTTAAATCCCTCTTCGGATAGTGACTCCACCACCTCCCTGGGCAGCCCGTTCCCATCCCTGACAGCCCTTTCCGGGAAGCCATTGTCCCTAATATCCAATCTAACCCTCCCCTGGCACAACTTGAGGCTGTTTCCTCTTGTCCCATCACTTGTCATTTGGGCGAAGAGGCCAACCCCCCCTTTCTGCCCTCTCCTTTCAGGGAGTTGTAGAGAGCGATAAGGTCTGCCCTGAGCCTCCTTTCCTCTTGTCCCTTCCTGGTGTCCCTGGCATCTCCGGGTGTCCCTGGCATCTCCAGGTGTCCAGCCGTGGGGCCCAGCATTGCACTGGGGCCCTGGGGGGGGGTTGTGCTGCTGGCCCCATGCAGGCACCAGCCAGGACCTTGGCCATGTCAGGGGTCTGGGCCACTGTGGAGCTGCTGAGAGGGTCATTGCAGAGCTCCATGGGCAGGGGGACACAGGGGACACCCTGTCCCCCCCAGTCCCTTGTTACGGCCTTAGTATTACCCCACTGAGCTGACACAGGGCTCAAGGAAGCATGTCTGGGGGTTTTCGGTGCTCTGCAGCCCCACATCGCTTCCCAGCTGCCCATCCTTGGGACATGAATCATCCCCAAACCCTCCCCATGCCTCCAGGGCCCCCATCAGCCAAAACCAGCCTCCCTCCCCCTCCCCCCCGCATTGCCCACATGCCGATGGGAGAGGTCGGGGGGAGCTGCCTCTGCCAGCAGCGATGGCAGGAGCAGGGGAGAGGGGCTGGGGCTGGAGCCCAGCTACAGCAGAGCTGGGTCCAGGCTGAGCCTAAACGGGGTGTCCAGCCCCGGGTGTGGGTCCAGGGGAGGCTGCTCAGGGCTATCAGGGCCTCCAGGAAGTGCACTGAGATCCTTGGGCCTTTGATGCCACAGCCCCTGCCTTGGGGAAAGCCTTCCCCTGACCCATCATCTTCCTGGGGAGCCCATCATGTGTGGCCCCAAGTGTCCCCAAGTGTCCCCAGCAGCTCCTGCTGTCCGATCCCCCATGGAAGCACCAGAAGACAGCCGGACTGAGATGCCACACCTGCTGGAGCTCAGCACCGCTCCGCAACCCAAGGGAGAGGTGGAGATGCTGGGTCAGAGATGTCTTTGTGGGCTGAGGACATGGCCGGGGAGCGACCTCACATCCCAGGGCGTTATGGCACTGAGCCCCTTACCGGGGCTGGCTGGGCGGGCACCTACCCCTGTGTCCCAGGAGGAAGGACATCTCCCAGCAGAGGCTGATGGCTGTCCCCAAGGGCTGCAGGACAATGTGTCTGCCATGAAACCAGCCGTGAAACTCCAGCCCCAGGGCAGATGCAGCCCCCTGTGCCCATTCTGATGGGACACCAGGATATCCTTGAAGGTCCAGACCCCTGATGTGGCCAAGTTCCTGGCGACAGCCTTCATGGGGCCAGCAGCACTCTCACAGCTCAGTGCAGTGCTGGGCCCCATGTCAGGACAGTCACAAACCCTGGGGACACCTGAGAAGGGATAAGAGGGGTTCTGGGGACAGATGGAGGGGGCAGAGAGCAGCGTGGGCACCTGGCTGGGACACGTGGGG
>NW_010234153.1:0-908 GCF_000690775.1 Eurypyga helias | reverse complement strand
AGGGTGATTCACTTACTGGCACTGAAGACCTACAAGAAGCCAGAGCTACTTGTTCGCTTGTACAGAGGTGGTGTCTACCAAAAGGACAAGGATCGCCTTGGAAGTGTCCTTCAGCAGGTGAGATCACGCACGGGCTTTGGGCCACCATTTTTTCCCTCCTGCTGATCTCTTCATCAGAATGGTGAGGTGTGTTAGTAGTCCAGTTAGATTAGAATGTAAATTATTGAAAGTAGAAAAAAATATGTTAGGTACTGCTCCTTGCTTTAAGCTTTTCAGTCAAATTTATGCAGATTCCCAGAGGCAAGTCAACGTGGGGATAGGAAAGGAAGAGTAAAACATCTGGGCGGGGTGTTTTTCTTTGGCTAGAATGGTAGGAAGGAGTTAGCTCTTGCTGGCTTTATTATTCCTGATGTCTTAGTTTTGCCTCTCTCTTTTATTTGGCTGATTGCCTGTTTAATGGCTTAAGTGAGAGAACCTGCCCATGCTTTCTTTCGACTGAGTGAAATAGTTTGTCATAGGAGGTACTATTTCTTGTCACGGGTTTATGAGGAAAGTTGTTTGGTAATTGCATTGGTAATTGCAATTGGATTGTGTCTTTATCTTCCTTGAAACCATTTTCTCTCCAGTAACTTTTCCTGTGCTCTTCTGAGTCAAGCTCCACTCCTGTATCTTTATCCTATTAATCAAAACTGTTGGTGAGCCTATAGGGTCATAGGTGAAAGTTTTAAGCTGCGTGTTCAAGCATCACGTTCATGTTCTACTAAAACAGTTCAGAAAAGGCATCTTAAGGTATCGTGAGGTGCTGCGGCTCCTCTCTTACTGTGTCACTACTCCCTGTACCCATATGCTGTGGCTGAACCGGGCGTGTATTAATATGTAGAGTGGGAATATTTCCTATGCACACCAGT
>NW_010234152.1:91071-91280 GCF_000690775.1 Eurypyga helias | reverse complement strand
AGCGTTTGCCTGTGGGTTGTGCTGGGGTTATGGCGGAGTTACTCCCGTGTGGGGAGGTTTCCCTGCAACCTGTGCTCGCCACCCCATGCCGCGAAGGTGAGTGAGCCCCGGCCTCACAGAGCCTCACGGGCCTCTTGGGGCTGGTGGGGCAGTGAGGGGGGAGGTAGCAGTAGGGGTAGGGGGACGGTAGTGTAGCTCCCTCTGTGAAA
>NW_010234152.1:90737-90938 GCF_000690775.1 Eurypyga helias | reverse complement strand
AGGTCCAAACATGCAATTTGTGAAGGTAGTCTTACACTTAATCCTTCAGTGCAAAGCGGCCTCGCTCTAGCAGCCTAAACTAATCTCATGCTTATGGGACAGTAACGTGACAGGTTACTTTTATATGATGTAGAGCCCTGGAACTGAACATTAAGGTTGTGGCTAAGAAGTGATAGAACTTTCCATGCCCTCCTCTTCACA
>NW_010234152.1:61940-90700 GCF_000690775.1 Eurypyga helias | reverse complement strand
CCTGCTGAAATCTAGCAAATAGCATCCCAAATAAAAGTTCTGGGAGCACTGAGCTATTCCAATTAGGTATAAAATACTTGTATGTTGGAGGGCTATAGTCAATGCTTTATAAGCATTGACTATTCAGTTGTATAATCAAAATTAAAAAAAATGCTTAGCAATGCATAAACATGGACCTTTTTTAAATATGTGAATGCCCATTAACAGTAAATTTCTCCATTGTCTGTTAAATTTAGTAGTAGTCTTCGAGAGAAATAACTCTGCTGGGATTAATCACTCCTTAAAATAGCTGTCAGCTTTCTGGTGGAGAAAAAGCAACAGAAATATGTATGCTCTTCAAAGGAATATGCTTGGGGAAAGTTGGGAATGCAGTCTTACTATGTTTAGGTTTAAATTTCATTTTCCACATGTATTTCTTAAACTGAATTGTACGTTCCTGAACTTCAAAATGTGCTTTGGTGTATTAGCAACAAAGCCTTTAACTTTAGAAGTACTTTGACCTCCTGGGAATTTCAAGGGATTTTAAGGGTCTGTTGTTTTGATTAAATTCTCTGTATTTAGAAGTAGCTCACACACTTACTTTTAGTGCACAGCTGGTACAGATTTTGTGGTGAGCTAGACACTGTAAGGATTGCTGGTTATGCTTGTTAGTTCATACCTGTGCCAAGCAGAGCTGTGGAACCTGGATATTACTGGTATAGCTTGTTGAGGAGGGAGGGTATCCTTTCTTAAATATAAAATTAGCAGGAACTTTTGGATTCGGAAGTTTTCTGTAGCAACAGTTCTTGCTAATTTTTTACACGTGCGTGTACTCCTTGGTGTTAGTTGTTTGGTTTAGCCTAAGGTGTTTCTTTTGACTCAATGGCAACAAGATAAAAACCCTTGGTACCTGTAAGAGTGTAGTTAATCTGTAGTTACAACCATGCATCTTTTTTCAAGACTCAGTATATAGCTCTCTCCTGTTACAAATGATTAATTTTCCCCTC
Source organism: Eurypyga helias (assembly GCF_000690775.1). Taxonomy (NCBI): domain Eukaryota; kingdom Metazoa; phylum Chordata; class Aves; order Eurypygiformes; family Eurypygidae; genus Eurypyga; species Eurypyga helias. The sequence continues at coordinate 89,714 of NW_010234152.1, read as the reverse complement.
TTCCTCCTTTTCTATTCTACACATCGTCTTCAATTATTGGAAGGGGAAAAAAGCCAGGTACCAATTCACTGATTATGTTTCTCACACAATCTTCCACAAGCCCATCTTAAATAGCACTGAGGGTAGGCTGAGAAATAATATTGCACAAACTACTATGGACAGTTGTATGGGAACATTTATATGTCAGACGAGAGATGGGCAGAAGGGTAAGTAACTTCTCTTAACCTGCCTCAGAGAGTTTACGAAGTAGGGATTGGGAGGTGCATTTCCCATGTGCTCTTAAGATCCAAGGAGGGTTAAAACATCACAGAGTGGAAAGGGAAGAGGATCTGTTATCCTAAGAAACAGCTCAGTGCCTGGCAAGGAAACTAAGAGCTTATCATAGAATGGTTTGGGTTGAAGGGACCTTAAAGATAGTCTAGTTCCAACCCTCAGGGACACCTTCTACTAGACCAGGTTGCTCAAAGCCTCATCCAACCTGGCCTTGAGCACTTCCAGGGATGAGGCATCCACAGTTTCTCTGGGCAACCTGTTCCAGTGCCTCACCACCCTCTCTGGGAAGAATTTCTTCCTTAGATCTAGTCTAAATCTCCCCTCTTTCAGTGTAAACCCATTACCCTTTGTCCTATCCCTACATGCTCTTGTAAAAAGTCCCTCTCCAGCTTTTGTGTAGGTCCCTTCAGGTACTGGAAGGTGCTATAAGGCTGCATGTGAGAAGGTTTGGACAGTGCTAGGTTTAACCCCTGTCTGGTAGTGTAGGTGTATGCTTCAAAGGCTTCGTGTCTGTGCAGGCTTACCCACATGTCATAGTCAAATCTGTGATAGCATGTCGTATTCAAAGACACTTGAAGTTACCTTGTTACAGTATTGTGTGGGCAAAAGTCTTACAGTTTGAGGTATTAAGCTGTTTATGGAAACATGCAGCGCCAGCATTAACAACTTTTTAAAACAGCAGAGGCCAGTTGGGCATTTCATTTCTTTTATGATTGCTTAAGCTTTGAAAACAAAACAAAAAAATAATTTGAAAGGATATTCAGTGACTGAACTCACTGAGAGAATTAAAATTTAGGGCTACTAGAGGATTGTTCCCTTGGAGAAACATTTTTCACCTAATTGCAGAAATTGTAATTTGTATGGCTCACCCTCCCTTCTCCATATAGGAATGCAGGGCTTGTAATACCAAAGTTCAGTGTATTTGATAAGGTTTCTGAAGTTTGTGCCCTTTCTCTAAGTTGGGTATCTGTGGATATCTGAGTTTATTTCTAAGGTTGGTTTCTGGATCTTACTGTACAGTGACTGTGCTTGCTTGCTGTATCACAGCCAAGAGGGACTGGATTTCAATGATGCTATTTCCCTGCAGTTATGGACAGCTGATACTCCAAGCATTCATGCTCTTGTTCATCTCTGATTCTGTTATGGAGTAGGAATGTGTTTGCCTGATTACAAGCAATAGAGTTTGCACATCATGTAAAGTTACAGCCAGTCAGCTGAGATGAGGTAACTGTGTGCAGGCTCCTGCCTTTCTTGCTTGCAGAGTAAAGCAAATTAATGTAGTGCACGTGGTGTAAATTAACCTGGTTTACTCTGCATGTGGGACAGGCTTTGGCATGCACACTCGGTTACAGTGAGACTGACAGGTGGTAGCTGGATAAGATGTGCTAACCCCATTGCTTGTGCTGGTCCAGTTGTGCCTTGGAGACAGCCAAGTGAAAGGGCTTGTAAAATGAGAAAATATGTGGGTCAGTACTTGTTCTTGAGGACTTGAACTTGATTCATGTATATCCATTTATTTCTCATTAAAATGCTGTGTTTGCCGTTGGCGTTCGAGGGCAGCATTTGGCTATGTCATTTTGTGTGTTCAGTACCTTGAACTTGAAACTTGATACCTTTGCCTTCAGGGATTTGTCTAGCCTAGACTTTTTCTTTACTACATTATTTGGCTTTCTGTCTTCTCTACCCTCAAGAATTGGGAAAGAAAAATTAATAATACACTAAAGCTGGGAGCATTTCCTTTTTAATCAAGTGGCAGAAAATCCTGGGCTGAACAGGCTTTTTAAAATTACCTGGTCCCTGATATTTTAATTAATATTAGTATTTTTCCTACCACGTTTATACTGCCCTGAGGAAAGACTTTTTTCCCTGCCTTTCCTACATGGCACACCACAAAGATTCCTCTACAATTAACCCAGATAGATTAAGAAAAGATATGGCAAAGATTTAAAGTTGAAAAGATGTCCTTGAACTTCTCTCAAGTCATAAAATATGCAATTACAATAATGTTAAAATGTCCCCAAGCCTTCTCACATCAGTGTTTTAATGCCTTAACTAAATTGCTGTTCCATTGAAGAAGATTTAAAAAACAAAAATGCTGTGTGTGCTTTAAAGATTGTAACTGAAAATTTAAAAACATTAAGCAAATAATTATCTTTCATTTCAGACACTGTCTGATTTACTATTATTAGGCAACCTGTTCGGTTCTGAATTTCCAAAATCCACCTCTTATTTTGATTTTTTATTGTAAAAAAAAAAAAATTATTTTAATTGCTTCAGTTTTGTTGAGAGATGCTGAACACTTGCAGTTCCCATTGCCTTCTCAATGCCCATAGTTTAGTGTTTGAACATTAAAACAATCAAGTTGATCTTGTTTTAAGAATGTGTTCCTCATTGCCTAGTGATTGCTCCTCATTGTCTATTGATTTAGGCTGGCTTTTTTCTCTACATTAAAAAAATCATTGTATAAAACACATCTCTGGAGAAGAATTTTAATGAATGCTAAACAAATGAGGAAAAATGTAAATATATTGGATATCACCTGGATATTTAGGTGATACTTTGTGTTCTTTGTCTTCACATGTGTTATTCACTATTATGTCAGACTGCTTTTCATTTCAATTCATATGATATGTTAAGTTTCTGTGTCTTCTGAACATGCTCAGAAGATGCCAGTCAAAATTATACCAATACAAAGGATGCTGTGTTTAAAGCATACATTTATTGTTATGGTCTACTTCCTCTTTAACATATTTTTCTATTGACTCAGACATTCTTATAAATTATATTGGACATAAGAATAAGAACTCATTTTTGTGAAAGTGGATGTATTCAAGGCCAGGCTGGATGAGGCTTTGAGCAACCTGGTCTAGTGGAAGGTGTCCCTGCCCATGGCAGGTGGGTTGGAACTGGGTGGTCTTTAAGGTCCCTCCCAACCCAAACCAGTCTGTGATTCTATGATGTGTTTAGGAAACTTTCCTTGCACCAGTCTTTGTAAAGTTTCAATGGTCTTCAGCACATAATCTTCAGTGATTTGTGTGAGAACAACTTACTGAAAAATTAGATTTGAATCAAATTATTAGGTTACATCTCAAGCTTCAAAGGTGGCATCATAAAAAGTCATGAAGCAGAGCTCCAAGTGCTGCTTAAGCAGAACATTGAGTTAGAGGGAACTGTAACGTCGCAAATACACACACATTATCTTTTCAAAGAAGAGGACATGGTCAGTTTGCCCTGTGGCTTGCTTCTCCGCTCTTTGCAAACATCTGAAAATATACTTCTTTCTTTTTTTTCCTGTGGAACTAGATTTTCTTTAACTACTGGCTATGAAGTAAGACTGCATAGGTTTTTAACCCATCTGTGTTAGGTGTATGCTTGCCATCTGGAACTCCTCCCAGGCTGGGTTGACCTGGCTCTGCTACGTATGCTCAGAGCTGGCCGTAGCTGTCTACTGCTGTAGCTCACCAGGCTCAAAGTCCCCAGCTACTCTGATCCTTGCGAAGATGAGCTGGTGTTACTAACTCTCCACAAGGTGGGACTTGCAATCTTTTGAAGCCAAAGCACCATTAGAAAGAGGAACAATTCCCTCCCTTCTGCAAGTGTGGAGCAGTCACTACAGTGAGAGATTGTGGCAGGGGTGTATTTTATTGGCAGTTGCTCACTAAGACCTTTACAAAAGGTAACTTGTAAAATGCAGCTTAGGTAGAAGGGAGGAACTGTGTCCTTCTCTGATACATTCTACTTGTTTTATACTTTAATAGCAAGATGTTGGTGTCTGGAGCCACTTACAAAAGCACTTGGTTTGAAACACTTGTTTTCTAAGAAAACCAAGAAATTTAAACCAAGGTTGTTCATACCCTAACTGAAAACAGTAATTTAAAGTTAACAGTGTTTATGCCTATTCTGTTGCTTAGGATAATATTGAAAGGACCTATCAAACTAAGCAACAGTTACATTCATAAGAATTAGTTTAAACTCATCCCTTTGCAGTAGAAACTAATTTCTGCCATGGTACAGTTGCAGGAATTGGAGGTGCACAGAAATTAAAACCAGAATGGTCTTTTCTTAGGATGTCAGTGAACCCTGCAAAACATGAGATCTCTCAGCATGTCTGTGGCACTACTACCTACCATAGGTTTCAGAATATATCTGCGAAAACTGCCAGTGACAAACCCATAAGATCTACCTAGAAGTACATGAGAAAATATTGCCATTGGTATATAGGAAGTGTGGGCTCGATTAAGGACTCGGGTCCAGATAGTCCTGAGACTTGTTTTTTCCTCTGAAGGCTGTTGACAGATGTAAAATTTTGAGGAGAGAATTGCCTAAAAATAAGGGAAAAGTTACACTGAAAATTACTAGTTGAATTCATCATGGAACATGAACATTTATGTATTTTAATTTAAAAAAAATCAATCTCACGTCTTGTGCTTCTAAAACACTTTAATCCATATCCTTTTATTAAGGAGCAGTCCCTTTGTGACAAACAGTAGTTGATTAGTGAAACATTTATTAATGACCTGAAAAAGCTTTAAAGCTGATCCAAATAGTTGCTCCGAATTCATTCCAGTACCTTTAAATGAACATTTTGGAAGCATAGAAATGACAAGGTCAGTATGGCAGTTCTGCAAGGCTGCTGCTTTTGATCAGCTCTCTGAAAAGGTTCTGTTGGCATGGTTGCAAAAACTGTAAGGCAAGCTATTTTTTAAAATAAATTTTCTTCTTAGTTGCCAGGAAAGATGTCTTGTGAGTCTGAAAGCTGGAGACCTCAAGTTCAGCTTTATTTATAGAACTGGTTGCACACATGCCGGGGTAGTGTAGATCTTCCCATGCTCTGTCATTTTTGTGTGTCACAAACTGTCCTGAGGCATAATTAAAAGGAGACAGGTCAGACTTGTTCTTGACCTTTGTCTGGAGGTGAGCAGAGACATGTCACACAGCGAAGGGGGCTATTGATGTGTGTGGCTGGTATTGGGAAGGAGCCTGCAGTTGCCCAGACCAGACTGAAGACCATTTAAAACTCACTGCCTGGTTGGGATTTAAGTGAAAGATGCATCAGTTTATTCCTGAATTTGTTTCCATGTAGTTTGTCAGAAAACCATGTAGAAATGTTATCCAAGGCATATATATTTGTCTAAAAATTGGCTAGCTATACAGAAAATAAAAAGAAAAAGGTTTTTTATATATACACATACATTTTTTGTGTGGTTTGAAGCTGAAATTATCAGATTTTTTTTTTTTTTTAAAGGTGGCTATCCAGCTTTTTTCAAAAGTGCTAGGTAGCTGTGCTCCTGATCAACTTGGGTAGCAGCTGCTGATCAGGATGTTTTGGCACTGTTTGGTCTAAGGAAAACAGGCATGATGATGCTGTGCTTAGCTGTATTATCCTGACAAAGCGAGAGCTGAACTCCCATGCTATGGCTGACATAACAGCAGGTGAATGCCAAGAACTGTGTGAAAGCTGGTTACGTCAGCGTGATGATGGTTTGCATTCCCCAGTCAAGTTACTGTTGGGGAACCCTACCTATTTCATGTGATGTGTTAATAGTCCTCCTGTGACCATGGATGAACACGGAGTAGAGCAAATCTTTAAGATTCCCAAATCAAGGCAAATGTTGTGAACTCTCTGTTTTTGTAGATATGTCTCTTGTGGGAAACCAGTGTTAGCCTGAGGTGGGAGGCTGACTGAGGTTATTGCAGTTCTGCATTCGTTGCTGCTCTCTCGGCTGTAGTAGCATAACCTCATTGTGAGGAAAGACAGAGCCAAAAGTGAGGGACAACAGTGTTAGGAGGAGAAAAATGGAAAAGATTTAATGAGAAATAGAAAACAACGCTCTGAAGGGAAAAGAGAGTGAAGATGATGTTATAAATTTACAAAAAAGAAAGAATCTAAGTAACTCAAGTCCTCTCAGCCTTGTTATGATGTTGAAGTATGAAAACAAATCTTATAACAATGAAAAGCAGTATTTAAAGCTGTCCCCATAATATATATTAGTGCAATTCATCAATTACTGCAGAATGCCACTGAGGACAAGGACACAGCAGGGTTTGGGACCGCTCCAAGAGGCACAATAGGAGTTACTTGGACAACCAGACTTCTGGTCCATGTAATCCAATCTCTCCATTGCAGCGGTGAGCCAAGAAGGTGGTGAATTAAAAACTTCATTTTAATTTCACATTACAGTGGTTTTAGGATATTTTTGTAACATGCGCTGGGTGGGTTTTTGTCTGCCGAGAAGGCTGTGCAGTTCATTGCTCAGTCAAGGAAAATATGCATAGAATACTATCGTGTTTCAAAGATCTGTCCAGTGAGAAGCTATGCAAATTGAAATATAGCGAATACTGCCCATGATAGTAGCATTTCATAGACTTCTGCCTAATTGCTTTGCAATTTGCCTATTGTTGTTTTTTAAATAGGGACTATTGTTCAGTTTATCTTTCTCTAGGTAGCTGTTTTTACAGCTCAGCACACTTGAGCAAACTGGTGTACACTTCCTCTGTAAGTGGCTTTCCTGCTACAAACACTGGCAATTTGTGCGCTTCGGGTGCAAGATAGGCTTTAATCTAATGCCCAGAACTGTCATTGGATTTTCTGGTGTGGATCAACTCAAGTTGTTTATTGTGTTCATCTTCTGGTCCTCCTCTTGAACCAACTAGGCTACGTGAATCAGTAACTGTAGAACACTGAACACCTCTGGAAGACTCAAAATACAGAAACCAAAAGCTCTAGAAGACTACTCACCTGGCCATCGTACCTCATGAAAATAAAGGTTTTATTAGAAAGCGATTAGTATTTCAGAGACTGGTAAACTGTGCTAGACAGGGGCATTTTGACACACAGTCCTTGTTGCAATCTCTGCCAAAAGCTTCATTAGACCTTTGGCCTTTCTCATGTACTGACCTACTCCCAGGCTTCCTTTAAATCCCTTCTTTAAGGAGTATTCCCCATATTTAACGGTGCGATCTAGTCCGGTTAAAATTCTTCTTTTTAGGCCATTAGTCAAGTATTTCTGATGTTGTTGCCCATTTGAAGTGGACTGAAAGCCCAATGCAGAGTGTCTGCCTCTTGTTTTTAAAGCCTGGTACTCTTGTAGTACTGTATATGTCCATGAGAGCAATACTTCTGTAAGCAGGAAGGTTTAGTAGCTTTACAGCGTTGTGTTGAAGGCACAGTGTGATTCAGTGGGTGAACACTGCTTCCTTCATCCTGTGCTGCAGACTGTTCAAGTGGTTATGTTTTCTGTAAGCGGAGAGATGGAAATATATCTTATCCTAACTGCTGGCTGGTTGTCTTTTGCTCTTTCCATTTAGATGACATTTTAGATGAGGCAACAAGGAAGGACCTTTTCACCGACACCTTCTGTAAGGTTTGCAGGGCAGTACTGCAGTTTGAGTCTCAAAGGACGTCGCACTATAAGGTAGTCTAGAAAGCAGAGTATCTCCTTTCTAGAGCACTGGGGCTTTGGTTTATTTGTTTGGGATTTCTACATGGTGTTATAAAAGACTGACTTACACTAAGCTTAGACATTAACCAGACTTGCATGTTGTGAAAGGTGCAGGTTCAGTGATAGTGAAGGGCAATCACCTGCGCATTGCAGCATGGTTTTAGAAGGAGCTGAGCAGGTTCAGGCCATGCTGTATATGGGACTGAAGCAGATTTGCACCAGAACATACGTATGGCATGGGGCACTGCTAGCTGTAGAGGATTGAGGTCATGCCCCCTGATGCTTCACTCAGTGATACATACATGCTGCTCTGCACCAGTGTCTGCTTGAGGCTGGTTGTATGAATCAAGCTGAAAGCATTTCTTGGAACAACTGTGTGGCTTGGGATATTGCTCTGGATATGGGAAAGCAAGCTTTATTTTGAAACTTGATCTCGAGGGTGTGCAGGTTTGCAGGCACAGGTGTTTCTGTCTTTTTTTTTTTCCTTGGAAAAGTTAGTTTAAAATGTCACTTGCTGTCAGAAGCCTTTCTTGCTGTTCACATCATTAAGACTCAGGTCTTGCAAGGTGTTGTACTTACTTACTTCAGTTTAATTTAAGCACAGTTGTGTTGTCAGAACTTCAGAGTTCAGATCCTCAGTATGGTTTTCTCTTTCTGGGATCCAAATCCAGTTGAGGATAATAGATGCAGTTGTAAAGTTACCAGACTTCACCATTACAAATCGAACTGATGGAAATAACTGATTTTTATTTTCTCAGCTGTATTATCTAGCCAGGTATGATAGGTCCCCTTTCTTTTTGATAATATTGTTATAATATCCTGCACTGCTCCTCAGAATCTTTAAGACATCTGAAAAGCAAAAGATCAGAGAAGGCAAGTTACTACCTTTGCTTTGTAGCTTACAACTGTATAGGGTGGCATGTGGGTGTGTTACAAGTGCAAGAGTTTTAAGGTAATGGGTTGAGAGAGCATCTAAGAATTAAAAAATAATTGCATCTGAGGGAAGTATACATTAACACCAAATTTCAGTTACCTCAACTATTGTATCCACTGGAGAAAGGTGTAAAATAGCTGCTCCACAGGCTGACTCCAAGCTGGAGATACTTAACTTCCAGGGAAACCTGCTCCTCTCTACTGACTGTATGAGGAGACTAGACTGCTTATTTAGGAAGTTTGAGTCTTGCTGCCTGTCATTCCTCTGCTCCAGGACACAGGACAGCCTTGATGTCAAGCCCCCAGGCTTAGTGGTAAAGCAGCACAGCACACTTGCTCTGTGGCATGGCAGCATTCCTTTTCTTACCTGTTCTAGCATCCTCTGTTTGCAAGGGGACTTGTCAGTATTTTTGATTCCCCAAATCGTTGAGAGTAGATAAACCCGAGGGCTGCCTGAGGCAAAATGTTATGAGTAATGCTAAATACTATATTATTGGTTAAAGTATAGTATTGTTACATGAGCTGGTGTTTGTCTGCTTGTGGCTCTGCCTACAGATAACAATTTGGCAAGAGTTGAAAGCAGTTTTTAATGAATGAAGTCTCAGTCACTGGATGTGCCACTGCTTGGATCCTTGTTAATGAAACAGGAATAATCCTAGTCTCTTCCCAGGGCAAAAAACATGCTCAGAAAGTTCGCCTTTACATCAGGATGTGTGGTGAGAAAGGTGAGAGACCAGAACATGGGAAACAGAAGAAAACAGATAGTATCAATTTTCAGGTGACTATTCCTCTTCATTGCTAAATAAAATGTTTGCCTTGTAGACTTCAGTCAATGCTTGTAAGTGAGCTGGCTTTTCTCTGGTTGCAGATGGATGGGAGTGAAGTAATGGACAAAACCAAATACTGCGATCTCTGCCACATGCGTTTTACTTCCCCGATTGTTGCTTTGTCTCACTACATGGGAAAGATCCATGCAAAAAAGCAGAAGCGATTATTAGGAGACCAAGTCCACATGCCAGCACAGAGCATGCAGTCTATTTCTGGTAAGAACTAAATAGTTTGCTTTGCATGTGTTTTCCTGTCAGTCTGTGAAACAAATAGAGAGGTATCTTCCTACACTTGCCGTGTCTCTATGCCTTTCTATTCTGGAGCTGTCTTATGGTAACTCCTGTGGTGAATCGACAGAGATGCTACCCTGTGCCACCCTGGAGAACCTTGCTTTCAAATTTCCTATCTTTCATTGACTGAAACTAAAGGCAAATATTCCTGTTTTTTCATTAATGAAAGGTGTTTATTGTTCTGAGAATTCACTACAGTCCCAACAAGATGTTCCTCTGATTTAAATTAATATGATAAAAAATTAAAAACCAATTAGTCCACGAGCAGCACTTAACTGGTGTTAGTCCTGGACAAGTTGCTGAGGTGGAGCGTAGTGTTTGTGTTCTGAATCATCATCTGCAGTGTACATCTCTCCTCTTGGACTGTATAAAGACCTCAGTGACCAGCCGTCAGACACAGCTGGTTTAGGTATCTAATAGGGGGGTTGCTGTGAATATTCCATGGTTACGTTCCTTGTCAGTCTGTACTTTCATGTTCTTGCAAGGACTAAGGTATTTTATAGTCTCTTACAAGTAGTTCAGCACCCAGCAGACTGTTACCCTTTCCAGCTCTGTAGTTCAGCAGTCATGTGTTTTGCTCTATGGAATTGTTTTATCATTTCCATTGCTGTGCTGTCAGGAGATTTGTTCTCTACTTCCATGTCTCCAGCTTTACAGAAACCACCAGCTGAGAAGCCCTTGCTGCCTTCAAAAGCTGAAGGATCATCCCCCATCCCAAGGTTGAAGTCACATGATCCAAACAAGTACTGCAAGCTCTGCTGTGCTCCCTTCAATAATCCACTTATGGCCCAGCAGCATTATGTTGGTAAGAAACACAGAAGAAATGAAGCACGGGAGAAGATACTGGAGGAGCTAGGAGACCAAGCTGTCCCTGCAGAATCCAGCACAAATGGTAAGCAGAACATGAGCAAGTGTTGTGATCTGAGTGTAGCTTGAGTGCTCAGTTCTGATTTGTTCAAGGAACTGCCCTGATGTGTACAAGGAAATGATAGTCTTCTCCTGTGTAACACAAGAAGTTAATTTCTTCCCTTCTGCTTGGTCTATGAACAGGTAAAGTTCTGTCTCTGACAGCTGTAGGTTGGAAAGTATTATTGACTTGGAGGCTCAAATCCAGTCCTCACCAAGTTCTGCAAATTCAAAGGATCATAGAAAATAGTCCAGTCCCTTAAGTCCAAGGCCAGTGGTATCTCTGTCATTCTCCAGATGTTCATCCACCTTGTTCTTAAAAACTGTCTGTGCTGGAAACTCCATGTCCATAAGGAACATCTCCCAGGACTTCTTGGTGTTTACTTTCTTGATCTTAAAACCACCTACTGACATTGAACTGAGCTCTCTTTGACCACAATGTATTTCTTCACCGTGCACAAAACAAGAAGCAGATGCAAGAATGGAATAATTTGTTTCCTTTTTGGCACATTCTTTTTAAATAATTGAAAACTGGTGTCATGTCTTCCCTTAATCTTTTCTTCATGAGTTGTCCTAATTATTTCAATGTTCCCACATAAGGAGATTTTTTTTTTCCTAAACAATCACTGTCCTCCAGCCTCCCATCAGGACTGTCTCCAGCTCAAGCACTGTGTCTGAAGCCATCCCCTTGTTGCTGTGCAACTTCCATTCATTTTGAGGACACGTCATCTGGTCCTGTGCAAAGGAACTGTCAATCCTTTCCCTAGTATGGAATTCAAAGTCCTACCTGATAGTCAGAAGTCATTGTTGGTGTAAAACAGCTCTCGTGAAGTCATGCTATATTTTAAACAAAATGATACTTTTTGATGCGCAGTGGTATCCCTTTGGAATGAATGCTGCATTTTGCTAATGGATGAAGCTCTCGGGTTTGCATGGGGAAAAACGTTACTCACTGGTTTCAGAATACTTAGATCTATGGATGACACAGCTTGTAGGAGAGGAGAAAGTGATAACCTAAAAACACAAGTGTTTTTTCTCATCTGATCTTGCCTTACATTTGTCAGAGGCTCTGTGTACCATATTCATAATGTACTGTATCAACAATTCCCTCAGCATCTTCACAGGGTTGAACCAGCACTGCGTGAACATTTGAGCAGGTAATGTTTAGACTGATCTTACTTGAATTAAACCTGGACTAACTCAATTGGTATCTGTCGGTGCTTGCTTTGGGTAAGGTATCTACGATAGTATTTAAATTCTCAGTACAGTCCATTCTGATCAGCACGTGACAGCAGTTTACTGGAATTATCTTGGATCAGTTCAGTCATCAGGAATACTCTTTGTTAATGTCTAAACCACTGCAACTGTGCACCTCACCAGCTCCCTTCATAACTATTCTTCTAGTCTAAAACTGCAGCAGACTGTGTATCTGTCTATAAATGCTCTTTATTGGAATGTTTTATATTAGGACTCTTGCATGGGATGGGATTGTGATGTGCTTTGAGTTTTGCCTTTCGTTTGCAGTCTCTCTAACATGCAAGTTCCTCCTTTTCAGCAGTTGGGGTTGGCTATTACATGTGCACCGTATGTAACATCCCACTTACTTCTATAGAAACGTACCAGTCCCACATGCAAGGAAATAAGCACTGGATTAAGTAAGTCAGCAAGCCTTTTGTTACTATTCCTCTGTAGTTTGTACCTTCAAACTTCATTAGACCTGTTGTCTGCTGTTAAGTGACTTTGATTTGTCTGTGGGTGTTATGTTTTGGGTTGGGTCTTTCTTATTTGTGGTTTGGTTTACTGGTTTTAAGGGCCACTGTCCATTTAAACATCGTACTAGTGACTGAAATTCAGTCTTAGAGTTCCCATGGTTGCATTTTCAGTGACAACCCACAGGAAAGATTGTGAAACCTGTACAGTCGTCCCACTTCACGGTCTGGGGATAGCAGCACCTATTTTGGTACAGCATCTTTGGTGCTCAGCCTAGAACGAAATGATCTTAAAGATTCCTATTGACAGGACAAGGAAGACTAATCCCCAAAAATGCCAAGTCTCCATCAATTTTGTTGCTTTCAGGATTCATCAGCGTACATCTTACAAATGGTCTTATGCCAAATGTGGGATAGATGATAGCTCTTGTACTTTCCCCTTTACCCAGAAGGGGGCTTGTAGGCTGTGTTAAGGGCTGTGTGAGTAGGCTAAATATAAAAAATGCTTACATGTTAAACATTTTGATAAGACACATTTTAAGTGAAGGAGCAATAATAATACAACCACAGGAGACTGACATAGAATTGATACTATAGACTTATAGAATGGTTTGGGTTGGAAAGGGGCCTTAAAGATTATTTAGTTCCAGCCCCTTTTCCACTAGATCAGCTTGCTCAAAGCCCCATCCAACCTGACCTTGAACACTTCCAGGGATAGAGCATCCACAGCTTCCCTGGGCAACCTGTTCCCATGCCTCATCACCATCTCCATGAAGAATTTCTTCCTGATACCCAATCTAAATCTCCCCACTTTCTTTTTAAACCATTACCCCTTGTCTTATCACTACAGGCCCTTGTAAACCAGCATTCTTGTTGGCCTCTTCAGGTACTGGAAGGTGCTATAAGGTCTCCCTGGAGCCTTCTGTTCTCCAGGTTGAACAAGCCCAACTCTCTCAGCCTTTCATCATAGCAGCCCTCTGATCATCTTTGTGGCCTCCTCTGGACCTGCTCCAACAGGTCCATGTCCTCCTTATGTTGGGGACCCCAGAGCTGGATGCAGCACTCCAGGTGGGGTCTCGCCAGAGCAGAGTAGAGGGGGAGAATCCCCTCCCTCGACCTGCTGGCCACACTTCTCCTGATACAGCCCAGGATACGGTTGGCTTTCTGGGCTGCCAGCGCACACTGCCGGCTCGTGTTCAGCTTCTTATTTACCAGCACCCAAACGTTTTAATGTTTGTTTACTCAACAGAATTAGAAAACGACGATTTTTAGGGAACTGCTACAAGCATACCTGTAGTTTAACAAAATGAATGTATAAAGCTGGTGAATTAAGGCAGAACAAGAAACTTTTAAGGAATGTGTTTTCAGAGCTGCGCTTCCCGTAGTGGGTATCTTTGTCATCTAACCACTTAATTTTTCAGCCTGAGGAAAGGTAGAGTAGAATATAAACTGATAGCTCATTTTGTCTTAAGACCACATTTATCTTGTTTGGGTTTTTTAGCAGTGCAGGTTGGTTGTTTCTGTTCTGCTTTGTTTCTGCTGTGGAGTTGCACAGTTTGTCTGAAATAACTCTGCTGCAACTGTTCAACAGAATGAATCTCAAAAAATGAGGAACTTTATTACTTGACACTATATAATGTAATTGCTGCTTATCTGCAGCTAATGGGAGATTGAGAATCTTAAATTTTCAAAAATTGTTCTAAAAACATGCAACATATTTTGAAAGCATCTTATTCTTGCAGCATCCTAGGTCACAAACTCATATGGTCTTTGTGAAGTTATTCTGGCTCTTCACTTTTCACGAAGAGTAGATTCTGTTCTCTGTAACTTCAGCTTTACAGTCACAGTGGTGTGTAACAGGGTCCATCTAGTTCCACACTTGGAGTATTTCCCTAACTCTGGAAATATGACTTTTTTTTTGACTCCACTGATGCTAAGCGAATTGGTCAGTATTAATAACTAAGACTTTCTATCCAATTTTATACAGAGAAACAGTGCTTGTGAATCTCATGAAGACATCAAAGAAAACATTTAACTCCTTTCAAGATGAGTTAGTGGATTACATGAAAGCTCAGAAAGCTAGAGGTGCAGAGCGAAGGAGGTATTTAGGAAAAGCAGAAGAGGTAGAATTTCAAGATAAAACCACTGAAGGAGGAAGTGACCTTGGTGAGGTTCTATCTTCAAACTTGAAATGTGAACAAGGCCAGCATTCCAGTCTTTTCTCAGAAAACCTGTCACCTGCAAATACTGGGGAAAACAGACTGCCAAGCTGGCCATCAGCTTGTGAGCATGCCCTAGAAAAGACAGCGAATCGTTGCTGTGAGAAGGGATACTGCAAAGAAGAGCAAGCATCTGAGGTGGCCACCCTCAGAGATAAGAGCTTCAGCCTGTTGGTTACGGAATCGAAAGACTGCTACAGACTCACGCTTGCTGAAACTTCTACCAGCTCCTACAAAAAAGAGCAAAAATTTCAGATACAACACTTTGAGGAGGAAAAATACATTATCAAAGAGCTGAAGTACGAGAACCAAGTCACGAAGTGGAAAAGAAAGAAAAATAGTGAAGGTACAGATTTTGGAAAAGAGAAGCAGAAGAGAATTAAATTTGAGATAGACTTAGTAAATGAGAAGAAACCAAGACCTTGTAAAGTTAAAAGACGTAAAAAAAACCCTGTTGCGAAAGAGAGCAAAAAGCAAAGAAAGGATAAAAAGAAACTACAGGCAGATGTCAAAAAGGAAGAGGAGCTACTTTGGGATGAATCTGTCTTAGGATATTGATAAAGGTTTTTTCCTAGCTTTAAGAAGTTAATTCTGTTTGTAGATGCTCTTAACCGTTTTGTAGCATACTGTGATTTTTTTCTTTTAATTAAGCAAAGTGTTTTGTTCCAGTTTGGAAGTGAGAAAAAGCCTTCCTTCTGAAATTTTTGGGCAGTAGGTAGGCATCAATTTCTAATCATCTTGCACATCCAGCAGCCATTGCAGTGCTGCAGGCTTGAAAGACTGTAGTCCTTTCTGGAATATACCACACATGGGGGTCAGTAGCTGACAGAATACTGTTGGAATTTCACCAAAATATATAGCTCCTGCCTCATATTACTGGTGCCTACTACTGAGGTTTCTGTTACTCTTCTGGTAAAGTACATAAATGCCACAGTGTTCCTGGCCATGTCAGTAACCATTTCTCTGACAGATTTAAAAGGAGAATGTGAAAGGCTTTTGATTCCGGATCGTATTTGTCATTGGGATTTTTTTGGTGGTGGTCTGTGTTTTCTTTTTGTCACACTGTTCTGAGTGGAAAATGAGTCTATTAAACATGCTTGTCACATATCCATTGTCTAGTAGCTTTTTCTCGTTGTAACCCTGATTTTTAGTCTAATTTAGGAAACACAGAGAAGGTGCAGTACGCAAAATTGCTAACCTGAGGCCAAGTTCTGCTTCATTCACTGGAAGTAACGTGCAGGAGGAATGTTAGAATGAAGCTGGATTTGTGATCCAACCAGTACCCTGAAAAATCAGTCACATACTTTGTATTTCCATTATAAATGGCAGGTCACTAGTCCTTCATTCGCAGTGTGGATTTGCGTTACTGTGGCATGAGCACTGATGTCCTATGTTTGTGCAGTTAATTGAGAAACTCGGGTGGTGGGGTTCAAGCTCTTGTGTTGCTCCCAGGACTCTCGGTCCTGGGAACACGTTGGTCTCTAGAGGGCCTGGGACAGGCAGGCTGTCCAAGAAGAGAAGAATTGCATCGTCTGCCTGCACAATGCAGACTGGGTTGTGTAGAGGATTTGAAGCCTGTGTGATGTCTTACTTCAAGCTGCTGGACTGCATAAACATAGTGAAGTTCTGAAAAGAGATTGTTTAGAAGCAGTTTCATAAGACACCATTTAGTACCTCTGTTATTGCTTTCAGGTTGCAGGAAAGCTTTTTCTGAGCCTCGATGTGGGATCTGAAAGCCATGGTGCTGTTGGTTTACACCACTCGGGCTGCGCTTTTCCGCTGGGTTAGTCTGCAGAGGCACCTGTGCTGAGCTGCTGCTCTGGGTTAATCTGCCCAACTGAAACTTTCTGTTGTGGGTTATTGTGGGGTGGAGTAGAGACCAGGGCCCTCAGGCCTTGAGTACTGTCTGATTTATCTTAGTTTTAGTTTTGCAGGTATAAGTAGTAGGTTGTAAAGCCCTGAAAATATAGTTTTGCTTTATTTTTTTAAGGATTTGTGTTTTGTGGTTGATTGCAGTCTTGGATTTAGAGCTTCCCTACTGCTGGCGAAGTTATAAATCAGAATGGTTAGCATCTAAGCCATCAGGTAACTTAGTCCATCCTCTAACAGACACGTACAGCTAAACGGTTGAGCAGGAACATGTGGGTGCCAGTAACAATTCACTGATCAGGAATCTCTGGAACCTGAACTTGTAGGTCCACAGACATTCAGCTTTAAGTTTAAAGTGTACATGGGGTCCTTGTTCTGGTCCCCTTTGCTAATCTCTCCTGGTCTTTGAGGGTGATAATGCCTCTGCTTTCCTCAGTGGCTGTTTTTCCTTGCTCAGGAGTTACGTGCCTTTCTGTATCTTTCCAAGGACTCCTTCCCTGGCTTTCCTTAACCCATGTTTATCTGATGAGGAAGTCTAAAGACACATTAATAACTGCTTTTCTCATTGTTTACCTGGGAAGAGAGCAGATTCAATCAACTTACGCTGTTGATGGCAGTTGTGAGTAGTTGTAACCTGCCAACAGCAGGCTGCTTGTATTGTCCTGCAGTCTAACTGGGGAGGTTTTTAAGTGCTCTCTCTCCGATGTATACACTTTGCTGTGAGAATAACCTGGGCAACACTGCAGGTTGTGTCCCGTTAAGACAAATAATGACTTGTTCTTCTCTCAGGGCACCCCATGTAGCAAACCTTGGGGCACTGTGAGATCTCTTTAGTATTTCTGCCATTCTGTCAATTAGGGCTGTACAAATATGGACAGTGCCTCTCACAATTATTGGTAGGGCACCCTTGCTCCATGTGGTCAGGTACACCTCCTTTCCTTGGGAAGTCAGTCTAAGAAAACAATTAGACCTCCAGCAGACTGAAAGGCCACAAGGTAATAGTATTCTGCTTGTACACAAGGAGCAGACAACTGAAGAGAAATAAGTGCCTATTTACTTGCTTTTGAAATAAGAGTTGATCTTTTGGAAGTCAGGAGGAGATTAACAGCTCTGAAAACACAGTAAGAGCATGATTTGGCAGAACAAAGAGATGGTTTGGGGCTTTTCAGTGACCGTTCCCAAACTGGTACTTGAACTCCATACCCTGCTCACCAACCCATGGGAAAGCAGTTGCACAAACTATGTAGCTCTAAACCAAGTTTCTTGGTATCCAACATGAAAGGTAAGATCCCAGAAGAAGTGTTCTTGCCACATTTTGATTAAAAGATGGTAAGTCCATGAAGAATGTGCTGCAAATGAGACAGTAAATTCTCATCTAGCAGAAGTGACTTACAGCTCTAATTTAGGTAAGTGATACCCAGTTTTCTAATGTCATAATGATATTGTTCGTGTTTTTCCTGATTGCCTTGTTTCTAGCCTTTCACATTTTGCCAATAGCTATCTACTTGCTAGACATTTCAAAATCCTAAGGATTGAGATTGACTTTATTTACCCTTTATGTCTTTTTTCACTTCTGAGTAATGAAGGATTCCACACTGTCTGTAATGTGAGCTAATTCTGCTCATCTGTCCCACCCATTAAAACTACCAAAGCATTACCATTCTGATTTGAGAAGTGAGTAAGTCACAGATCTTTCTGTCACATCTGAGCAGGAAGACTTGCAGATGAGCCTGGAGACCCCTTGGAGTTAACAGTGTTTTATGCAGGTATGAGAGTTCCTCTGTGAACAACGCTAAATTTGATCTGTCTCCTCTTTCAGCAAACCCGTGTGCTGCTTGGCTGTATGAAAGAACTGCTCTGTATCAGAAAGGCAAGTTAAAAGTTGCATACGTGTAGCAGACCACACAGACAAGGCTAAAACTGCTGTTTAAAACTGAGCTTGGATGAAGACTCCTGCATTTCAATTTTGTCTCCATCCCCAGTTCATCAGTTTGCCTGGATCAAGTTCTTAATTATTCCAAGGCCTCTCTTTTTCATCTACAAATGGTGCAGAAGAGGACCCTGGCAGACTTATCCTGCCCATGCTGTGCCCCCGAAGCAGGCTGCTGCTGCAAGTTTCCCCTCCTTTCTCCTGAGGCTTACTATCCCTGGGACACCCTTGTGTCCCTGCATCAACTGTTTTCATCCACAGTCAAACAGATCCCCATAAACTCTTCATGAGGGCAGCTGTTAGAGAGGAGAGGCCACCCTTCTGCTGGAGCTGGAATAACAGGAAGTGCCTGAAAGCACTGGAATTTCTTATCAATGAACACATAATAGAGTCTAGATGCTCGCCTCTGGAAGCAACTGTCACATGCAGTGTCTGATAAAAAGTGGCACGATTGTGCTGTTCTGAAAATACTCTCACTTTTCTGCAGTTAGTTTTCCTTTATGTGACTTCTTATACAGTGGTTATACACTGAACTCGGGCTGTGGTTTCAGTGTGGCATGCTGGGAACGCTAACATCTGGCAAGTTAACCCTACCTTCGGCCTGTCAGACACATCCTCATGGTATCTGACCTGCTGACTATTCCAAGCATATTTCTATGAAGATTGAGAGGCATTCGGCTGAAATCAGTGTAAATCGCAATGCAACCCCTTGAGCTGCATCCCAAATTTTACCATGTCTTTGTGGAATGAGGTTGCACTGTAAAAGGGTTGTTTGGGCCAGTTAGAGGACTATTATAGTTTAAGGTTGGGGTTGTTTTTTTCAGCATAGAGCTCATGGCCAGCACTGCAGTCCAACAACACGGAAGCTGGTAGTGTGCTTAATGGCTGTGTTTATTAGCCAGAACACTAAGATGAAAGCACCAGGGTGAGGACTGGGAGATTTGGATTCTCTTTCCAGCCTTGTGATTTACAGCTGCCAGGAATGTGGTGCCAGGTGAGCTCTTCCAGCTGCACCTTTTTTAACCTTAAGGTGTTACACCTTCTATTTCTTCTTCATGCCCACTGGTAGCAATGACCAGAGGGAGGTGGTGCCATCACAGTGCCATCACGCTTTCTATGGGACAGCAGCAGTGTTCTCCAGCTCCAAATAAGCTACTGTCCTTCACTTCACAGAGCTCTGTTTACAGTAGAAAGCAGTGCAGTTATTTCTGGCAGAGCAAAGGTTTAGGCATTGACTCCTATTGAACTTGAAGAACATTCTGTTCTGATTTCAGAGCACCACAGCAAACAGCCTGCCCAGCTTTGCTCCTTGGTGTGTGCTGGCAACTGCTCCTGAAAGCTGGGTGTGGGCATAAATCTCAGTTTCCTCGGGTGACTGACATTCCCACAGGTCTTGACCCACCTGCAGGAGCCTACCTCACACAATGGGCTGAGTACCACTTGTGTCACAGTTGGGCTTCGTCATCGGACTGATGCTCAACAATACCAGGGAAAAATGCAGACCCTCACCTTACGGGCCTTTTCTCCTTGCATTGGCAGGCTCGGGTACTTGCTGTTTCCCCACTTGAACCACACAAGGTTGAAATGAAACCAGAATCTCAAGGGGGAGTGTGAAAGAAGTGGTATGTTGCAATTTTGGGGTTTTCTCCAAGAGCTGTGGGGAAAACTGAAAATCTCTATATGTGGGAGGGAGGGGAGATTTAAAAGAAACCTTTAAAATTAAATAAGACTCATTAGAATTAACAATGGAGGTGTTCACAGCAATGTTCTGAGCACTAACCTGACAAACGGCCGAAATATTTTCCCCAAACCTCACTCAGGTGGTTTGGAAACACGCAGAGCTTATACATTCAAGCTCCACAGGCATCGATAATATTGTGCTGCATAAGAAGTAAGTTGGTTATGATGCCTCTTGCTCACAGCTAAGTTTTTCCCCTCAAAATGTTTTGCATTACATCAGTCTGTATTGATGGTATTTCTGAGCCACAGCGTCAAAAACCTTCCCTTCTGTCATCAGCAGAAATTACGATTTTTGGTTTTCTTCACTCCTCCGTGCCGGTGATGTGTCAGTGGTAAACACCACGTTGAAGTACCGTGGAATACCTATAGCAATGCTCCTTCTCTTTCTTTGTGGGGCCCCATGTTGCTGCAACATCAGGAGACCAGTTGCATCCGTGTCTGGTCAAATGAGTCACCCGGGCAAGGCAGCGTGTGACTGCTGAAATGTGAGACTTCTCACCTGCCTGCAAGATGTGGCTCTTGCTCGCTTCTTTGAGGTCTGCCTTTTGGTGCTGTACCTTTGTGCAAGTCCAGGTCAGAGGGACCGTGCAGGATGCACTCAGCTCACAGGGGTTTCTTTCCGACAGCACCCAGGTTTGCCTTCAGCAGCAGCATCTGTGTGTGCGCTCAGGTCCCTGGGCCAAATAGCTCCTGTCGGTGGTGCCCGTGATGCAGAGGCTCCTTCCCTGCTCCGTGCTGTCGCTCTCGGGTGGAAGAGGCTTCCTGGGAAGGTGATGTGAAATCAAGGCCGTGATAGTGGAGTTGCAGCCTGCAAAGCAATGTCAGACAAAGCCTACCCCTTGAAGCTTATATGAAGACTGGGGTTTGGGACCCTCTGTCAGTGGTCCACAGTTAGCATTGCTGGCACTTGTGTCTGTTTAAGTGCTTACAGACCTGTGATGTATTTTGAAAATGCTTAAGATGAGTGTTTCTTCCCTGTGGAGTCATTTCATGTCCCTGTGTGAGGGTTTCTGCACTCACAGCCTAAAGCAAGCAGGTGCTATGTACTCATTTCCTTAGAATTGCCCTCAGAATGAGAGGACTATATGCAAGAGGGTTAGTTTTAAGAAAAACCCCTCTCAAACCTGAGGGTGAGGGTGATGCCAGCTGCTTCGCTGCCTTCTAGTTTGTTTACATCGCTTTATGCTCTTTTTTTTCTAGCTCGACAAACGAAGAAAGCAGACCGCACGCACCCGCCGTGCTGGTGTGCCGACCCCGCTGCGGTGAAGGTGTCGTGTCGCCCAGGTGGAGCAGAGCCTGCACACTGCCTGCCGCGTAGCTGCAAACGGGGGGGCTCGCTGGGCGTGGGGTACGTACGCCGCTGCACAGCTCGCCTTTCATCTTCCCGCGCCGCGCTTGAAACAGTGAGATGCGCTAGTGGGTGGAGAAAAGGAGGTTGCAACAACATCCGCAGGCTGGTGTCCATCTCGACCGCCGCCGCATAGCCTTAGCCGCTCTCCCGCCCTCTCATAGCCACCTCACCTTTCGTTATGACTTCGCTGCTCCGTGGTAGCCCCGGTGACTAACTGGGTTAAGATTCTCAGCCAGGTTTATGAACGGGCACGAGGGACGGGAGGACAGACGTACCACCGCTGTTGTGGCGGTACTTTCTTGTTCACTGGTGGACGTGCTGTTGAGGCAAATAAGTCTTTGAGGTTTTGGGGGGGGTTCAGCAATGTTTTGTAGAGTGTTGTGCTGCTGGTTGCTTAGGCAGGCGTCTTTGTAGCATTGCTGCAACATTTGCAAACAGAGAGCACGGATAATGCAACAGGACCCCCCCCCAAGAAGGTGGATTATTTGTGTTTATGCTTCAGAATGTGCTCGTGTGGTATCAGACAAATACAAGAGACTTCATAGAAAATCAGCAGATGGAAGCCTAGGCTACTGTTGTCCAAGCAGTCTTGGAAAATGTTAATAAATAAGCCCCTATATCCCCCTGTGGGCACCTCAAAAAGTGGTTTAGTTTTAAGAACAGCTCGCTACCTGCTGCTCAGTGGCACTGAAAATGAAAGACGGTCCAACTAAAAAGAGATTTGGCTGCCCTGTGCTAGGCCTCCAGGTTTGAAACTTCCAATCTTAGTCAATGTAAGGGTGGCTGTGGAAATGCTGCAGTCAGTAAACTATCTGATGGCGTTTACTGTTTGCAGTTTCATGGAGTAGCTGATGTGCTGTAAATTCACACTATTGCTCACCTCCTAGAGCTGTGCCCTACTGCTGCTTCCTGCTCTCAGATCAGGTCAGATGGCACATCCATCCTCCTCATGCAGTTAGAGCCAACTTCCCATGCCTCTTGATGGAGTACAGCCTTGCATTGTTTCTAGAGATGCTGTGAAGAAAGGGAGATGTAGTTTGAATTTTAAAGGGATGTTTTTTCTAGCCTGCACAACTCAAGCAACCTGGTGTCCTTCTCCTTCCAGGTACCTGTCACTCTGGTCCACTTGTGAAGCTGCTGAGAGCAGCTGGGGGAACAAGGGCATTTTGATCACCCCATGCTGTAGAAGGCCTCGTTCTTAATTACACTGTTAGCTTTGTGTGTTAGCTTTTCCAAACTCAGCGGTTGTGCCGATGATAGATCTCTCTCAAAACTGGAAATGGTTTCTATTGTGTTTTATTTTTCAAGAAAATGAGTGAACCCATAAGAATTCCCTGCAATTTCCCCCTGTGGGTTATAACTTCAATCATTTCACCACTTCTAAGAGTAAACTAACTCCCTACTGGGTTATTCATAACCCCTTCTCAGCCAGGCTGATATATCTGATCGCTTCCTGAGGCTGCTGGGAGGAATAAATCAAGCGTCTCCACACTGAGTGCTGCCACATCACAGAATCTCTCTGAGACTCTACAAAGCAGAAAAACACCCAGTACAAGCCAGAACCTGTCCCATATCCCAGGTGAGCCACCCAGCCTTTTAGCTGTCCTACCAGCTCTCCTCATTGCGCCTCTGAGCTCTGACGCTCTCCGTTATTCCGCCTCCTGTAACTCATTCCTTCCATCACACTCACACGTCACAGATCGTCATCAGCCAGGACATAGCCTGCTGCACTACACTGCCATCGGATTGTCTCACTCTGCCCCTCGGCTTCCTCACTCTGCTGTCTCTGCTCTGCTACACTGGGCTGTGTCTACAGTAAATTTACAGATTGTAAATAGTTGGGGCTAGTATCCAGCTTCCCTGTCAATCCCCTGGTGTGCTCTGGGGTGGAGTGAAATGCTTCGGAGCAAAGGATACTGTGGGACAGCTTGCCTGACTGCTAAGCAGGCCTGGTAGGAGTAAAACATTGGTTCTCAAGCGTAAAGGTATCTTATGGAGAGGTCACAACTGGAGCACTGCAGCAGACAGTCCAGTCTGCATCGAGATTGAACCTACTTTTGCTTTTATAGGGTTCCTTTGATGTGCAGTGGCTTACAAAATGCATGAGGTTGGGCATCTAAGCCAGATGACTCCCCTCTCTGTGAACATGCAAGCATCTTGCATGCATTGGGAGAAGGAAGAGAGCTTTGCAAGGCCCTGCTCAAAGCAGGGAGTCCTGAAGGAAGATCTTGAGTGACAGTCTCACTCCAGAAGCAAAAAAAGGCTGGTGTGAAGGAAGGTGTAAAGCACCTGATGGAGGAAGGGGATAAAAGTTAAGAAATGGGAAAGAGGGGAGAGAGACAGGGAAGGAAAGAGTAGAAAAAGAGAGCCATGGCCAAGCTTTGAGTCTGAAAGACAAAGTTCATGCAGGAGAGTGAGTGACATTGGTCAAAATGCTGATGTTGTGTCTGGGGATGCAGCTCTGACAGATGGACAGAAATCTGCCAGCGTGACCCTACCTGAGGAGGTACGAAATGGATCTTGTCAATCTTCAGGGCTTCAGAGGCAGAACCCCCCAAAAATTCCAAGGTCTTTTGAATGTTTTCATGAAAATACAATGCTGTTAACCTGTTTGAGGCTGGGATATCAACGTTTGAACTTTTTATGAACAACACACTCAAGCACAAGTCTAGTCAGGGCTCAGATTCCTTCTGAATTTGATTTGGGATGTGTAAGTTCAGGGTAGCTCTTAGGTGTTTACCCCAGGGCTGGCTCTAGATGTGGACCTGTGCAGCTGCAATCCAAATATCTCCATACAGCCCCTCACCTTTGCCTCAGGGGAGATGGAGACTCTCCGTGTCCACTCACATGGAAGGAGGACCTGTTGTGTTCCTTCCAGGGCATGTCCCAAAACTCACACGGTCCCCTGCAGTATCAAGTAAGATCCATCTCCATCCAGTATGGCACGTACCCAAGAGAAGTAATAGAGCATCCCTGCAGTCCCTTGAGACATATCCAGAGATCAGGAGGTGCTCTGCATGGAGAACGTGCCCCTTGTGGGTGCTTTTTAGACTCTCCAGAGGACCCCAGCATTTCTGCTGTCACCACCAAGGCTTATTTTTACATCACTTGTTCCACTTGAGGCAAAATTCCCCATCTTAGCCCCTGGTTTTTCAAAATTTAATCTGAATTACTACTACCAGGACTAGACCAGTGGGGCCAGTGCCCTGCCTGTGCTGATCTGCCCAGCCTAAAGCAGAGGCAGCCAGGCTGAGCTAGCTCTGAAAACTGCCTTTTACATCGATCTGGGTGGAACTGAGGAGAGCTGCTGCGTTGCAGATGGGCTGGGGGTTTCCACGGGCCACAGCCCGCATGCTCTGCACAGGCAGAGTCCCCTCCCCTCCAGAGCGTAGAGGACAGGAACAAAAATACCAGGGGATAAATACAATAGTGTTACCCATTGGACTTGGAAAAGCAGGCAGGTTTGGATAAAAATCTTTGTGGGGATCTACTGAAACCACTGGAAAATCAGACAAAAAGTGTGGCTCGAGGTCCTGCCCCCAGGCTGCACCCAAAGTCTATCGCAGCCGCAATGATGCTGTGAAAACAGCCCTTCGTGGTTTGTGGTCATAAATAAATGACGCTACAGGGGAAGAACTTCACATTTTTGCACTCTCCAAAGCTATGTGCACCCGTGTGCCGGCTCTGCAGAGGGCAGCAGCTCGTTGCAGCTGCGGGGGATGCTGCTGCTGCATCCAGAGGCCGTGCGAGGATCTGCATTCAGCTAAAATCTGGGTGAAGTGGTAGGAACCCCTTACCCTGTGGCTATACCATCATCCCTGGACTAATCCCTGGTGTGCCACAATGTCCTGCTGCTAGTTTGGAACTGAAGGGTGGATAATGTGAGTGGTTCTTTTTCCCCTACAGGCTCCCAAAACAGGTTAGAGGGGTAAACGCTTTGTATACAAGGGTCGTTATTCACAGGGAAATTAATTCTCATGAAACATGTAAGGTGATAGCAAGTAAGGAAGGTGTTTTCATCAAAATAGCCATGTGTTTTTTGTGAGGTGTTATGGGTAAAAGGAAGGGAACAGCAGAGCATATAGAGGGAAACAAGCACCAGCCCTTTTCCAGGTGGGTGGGAAGGCTGGGGGGAGACTTCAACCCACGACCCCAAGGGTGAAGGGAGTGTTTCCATGGTGCTTGGAGGGGCAAAAAGGATTTCTGTGGTTTTAGACAGTGATTTAGTTATTTTTATGAGCTCAATTGTAATGTGTGCTTCTTAAGGGAAGTGTCTTTATCAAACTCATATATTGAAGTTTCCCTTTTCTTTGAAAAATCTATGCTGTGGCAATATGCCATTTCTCTGTGCTTTCCAGCCCAGTGATCGTGAAAAGTGGGGGGTTTACTCATTTCTTGAGCTAGCCCAGCAGTTGCCTGTTGAGTTAAAAGGCCAGTTCTTTAATCTTTTTATTTCAGCCTGGATTGCAAAGGGCTTTTTGTCTGTGTAAGTCCCCCTCCCGCCCATTCTCAGGTAGAGCAGCACCCCAAGATGAGATCAGACATGGGGCCTGAAAATGAGATGGTTAATCTAGTTTTTGCAATTGCCACTGTTTTAAAATTGTTTGAGACCCACTACATATATTTTAAGGCTCCTTCTGGATTCAGAGGCAGGGAAGGTTCAGGTCAGGAGAGGCACGGTGAAAGAAGGGAGTGGGGTTTGTGTACCAGCTCAGAGCCCCACTCTTTGGCCCATGGCAGAAATCTTTGTGTTTCAATTAATATTCTGCAGCCAAAAAGCAAGTGAAGGATTTTGGCCTATAAAAAGGGAAAAAACCCCACATCTTTCCTTTTTACCAGGACTTCTCTTTCCCAGTGTAGCCAAAGGTACAAGCCTGGGTAGTGAGCAGCTGAGCAGGTGGCGACTGAATAGACAGTTGATCCTCTAACAGACAGATTTTATTGATTACATGCATAACTAGGCAAAGCAAAGCAGTGATGTCCAGGCTCCAAAAACACAATCTCACCAATCCGTTGGCCAGACGTCCTGGGAGTCTTGGGTACCTGGAGATAGTTGCTGCAAAGGTCCGTGTGGATTCAGCTCCTTGAAGTCCAAGGTGAATACGGGGTCTTTTGTTCTGGTCATCTTTTATCACCTTTCCAAGTCTTTGAGGCTGGTAACACCTCTGCTATCTTCTGTGGGTGCTTCTCCGTGCTCAAGCGTTAACATTCCTTTCTCTTTCCTTCCAAAGGCGCTGTCCTCTGCTTTCTTCATCCCCTTCTCCTCTGCTTAAGGAGTCTTAAATCACACAAGAGCAGCTTCTTCGCATTAGTGTTTGGGGATGGGAGGTTCAAAGACAAGTTACTTATGCTAACTCTTGCTTTTTTTACTGTGAGGGTGACCAAACACTGCAACAGGTTTGCCTAGAGAGGTTGTGGAGTCTCCATCTGTGGAGATAGTCAAAAACTAACTGGACACAGTCCTGGACAATCTGCTCTAGGTGACCCTGCTTGAGCAGAGGGTGTCAGACTGGATCATCTCAAGAGGCCCTTTCCAACCTCAACCATTCTGTGATTCATGCCAACCACAGGATGCTTGGCCTGCTCTCCCCTCCTAGATGGCCCAGGCCATCCCCCCCATCAAGGTCTGGTATGGGGTGTGTCCACACCGCTCAGTGCCTATTGGGTTTCAGCCAACAGTGGAGCTAAAAGATCTTCTTGGTGGCAAACACAGAGGCCAATCAAGTCTTGCCCTTGACTACTGCAGGAGGCGCTTGGCCAGCCCCAGTCCTTTCACCTGGTTGTCAATGTAGAGCTTCCCCTGCCTCATCCAGTAACAAGTCACTACCATGGCAAAGCACACGCAGATTTGCATTAGCAGTACAACTACAACAGGGTGCAGGAGAGCGTTGAAGATGCCAGTGGCCATGGGGGACCAGCCGAAAAACATTTCCCACCAGTGGTGTTCTCCCACCCTCTTAATTCGTTCCATCACCTGCTTTATAACATTCCCATCGTGATGTACAGTTATCAGGATCTTTTTAGCTTCTGCCTTAGCGTTTTCTAAGAGCTGCTGTAAATTCGCGTGCTCTAACATTTCTTTTACAAGTGCCAAATCCATACCAATGGGAGTTGGTGTTATACTACGGTACAAGGTGTAGTTTCTGATTAGCAACTGGCTAGTAAACACTGGCGGTTTATACACAAAATCACAGCCTCTAATAACAGCTACGTTGCAAGCACACATATTCGAGTCATTAAACACTGTCTGATTATAAACTTCATTAATTTGCACGTATTTACAC
>NW_010234152.1:55096-61915 GCF_000690775.1 Eurypyga helias | reverse complement strand
CGTATGCTATCACGGTTTTATTACTGCTCTGGGGGTTGATCTCAAAGTGACACACCCCTTCTTTGGTGTCAAAGCAAACATCGCTCGCCTTAAGGGCATCATCTTCGCATATGAACCCCAGCCCCCTTTCCAAAATGCAGGCTTCCAAATCTACCGACTGCCATTTCCCGTCCGACACCCTTGCCCACATGCGGTGGTCCAGGGGGTAGACCACAGACCCGTTTGTGTTAACCCCCAGGGCCACGACGGGGTAAACTTTTTCGATGTGAGCCTCCGCCACAGTCAGGACGTGGGCGACGACTGCGTTGAGGACCTGGTCGTGAGTGAAGTTGACCAGCCTCCACCAGGCTTGAAGCTGCCGTTCCTTCTCTGTGGCCACGTCCCACACGATCTTTCGGATCTCGGTGGGGAGGACGCCGTTGTCGCCATCTCTCAGGATACCTGCAACAACACTCTGCACCCACATCTGGGCCTGGATGCAACTAAGAGCAAGGGAGACGTTATTTTGTTCTATGCCCAGCGCTCGCAGCAGCACCTGGTGGTCTTTCTCGCTTATGTGTTCCCAGGTTGGTAACACCTCTGACACGAGCCACTGCCCCATCCCGAGGCTGGCCAGGGATGAGTTCAGAGGCTTGAGGAGGCCCTGCACGCCTGAGGTGACAGACTCCAGCTTGTTGGCCAAGACCTCGACGTTCATGCTGTTGAGGACTCCTAACCCGGCACCTCCTCCTCCCAGTGCCGTGGCCAGCAGGTCTCTTCTGGCCCGGGACCCCTGGATGGAGCGGCTGTGGAGCCATGCCTGCCAGCCAGTGTGGAGGGTGGATAGGAAGGGGCTACAGTGCGGTCGGACGGATGAAATATTAACAGTGGACAGGGACAACACCACCTTCTTCAGTGACCGGACTGGCCCGGTCAACAGCTCTTGGATGTGATTTTTCTTGACTACATAAGGGCCTATTTTGGAAATTAAGGGGCGCAAGACAGCAATGATGGTAAACTCTTTTTTAAGTCCTTCAGGGCCTCCTATCCACCACTTCCCTCCAAGCTCGGGCGACATTTCTACACTCAGGTTTCCTCGACACCACACTTGGAGGTTTATGACCACGTGTGGGCAGCGACCATAATCCTGATTATACCACGAAGCCTCGGAGTTTAATTCAGATCTAATAAGCGTTTTGCTCTCGTGGAGGCAGTTTACTGGCACGACCCACTTGCGGCCGTTGGGGGCAGCTACAGTCACGGTGGTGCCGTTGATTTGCATCGGGTCAGTTACACTTTCTTGGGAGTATTTAATTTCCAATTTTACTTGGTTGCCAACTTCAGCATATTGGGCTGTATGCCAGGCCAAAAAATGGCACTTTGAGATCTTAACAGCAGCAAATGAGTGCACCGTGGTGCTAATCTTGAATTTAAAGGACAGCCCCACGCTGTTGTGTGCCCAGAGGCAGACCACGAAGACTGGCTGGACCAAAGTAAAATTGCACCAACAGTCCAATTTTTCCACTGCACAGTTTTTTTTCAGATTTTTTTTGGTTTTGACTTCGGTTATGGAGATTTGAGTTACTCGCTGGTGAGTGGTTCCATTAATTACCCTGCAACCTACCTTTATTTCTTGTCCCACCCTCCCCAGCAGCTGTGGAAGTCTGTTTGTGCTATCCCAGCTCCACTCATTTTCTAAGTACACCTCTGACCCGTGCATAACCACCGTTGACAAATTTAAGCCTTTGTTAGAATTTAATCCCATGCTTCCTGTGTATTTTATGTGAGCTTGAGACCAGGGCCAATTGGTCCCAATTTTTGTGTGCCTCCTAACCCTGTGCTGGGCTGTGGCCCATGTGTTGGGGCGCCCTTCTAAGTGGGAATGGCTGACTTTTTGCCTGTGATGCTGATGGGTTGGTTGGGCGTGTTGGATGCTCAGCGCTACGCACATACCAGAAAGCAAAGCAAATCCTGCAACCAGAAATTTGAAAGCATTTTCCCCGCAGCGCAAACAGGGCTGGTGATGCTGCGAAGTTCGCCCTTCACGCCGGTCACAATCGCCTTCCATTTTCCTTTATCTGCAAAACATAAGCAAGACGGGCTCTCCAGCCCCGTTAATTTCCCTTCCATGATTTTAATTGTGAAGAATGGAGCCATTTTTCCTGCCTTTTCGCCCCCTTTCTGATTTCTACCTGGTACATGGAGGGGCTGGCCTTGTTCACAACCCTAACAGGCCCCATCCACTGGGGTCCCAGCACCTGGTTCTTCTCTCTAACCTCCCGATAGGTTACCAGGTCCCCCGTGTTCCACTCCACGGGGTGCAGCAGCACTCCCAGCTGCTTATCCATCTTGGAGATGTTGGTCTCCTGTACCGAGGAGAGCTGGTGGTACATAGCTGACACGGTCCTCAGCACATCCTGCACCCACCTGTCTGTCAGCACACGAGGCTGCAGTTCATCTGGCGGCTCCCCTCTCTGCCACCAGTGTCCCAGCAGCTTCGGATCTCTTGCAGGAAGAAGCTTTTGGGAAGAAGTCGTGCGAGCTGCCACGGCCCCCCGTAACGCCAGCAGAACCAGCGGGAGCTTCTGATCCCAGTCTTTCCTTTGGTGGTTCATGAGCTTCCTCAGCGCCATCTTCAACGGATGGTTGGGCCCCTCCGCTGAGTCAGGCTTCTGGAAGTGCCCCGTGATGTGAAGCTTTTGTTTGATGCCTAGGGCTTGGCACACGCCTTTCGTGACTTCTCCGACAAAGCGTTGGCCGTGGTCGGAATCGATCTCCTTTGGGATGCCCCACTGTGAGAAGACGTGCTCTACCAGGATCTTTGCGGTTGTGCTGGCTGTGTTGTTTCGAGACGGAAACACTTCCACCCACTTGGTGAAGTGGTCACTGATCACCAAGCAATACCTGTTCCCTTGGGCTGTCTGGGGCAAAGGGCCGATAAACTCCATCTGCAACTTGCTCCACGGCCCAGAAATCCTCTGGTGGCCCAGGAGGGCTTTGGCCATTTTGGGGTCAGGATTGTTGGCCGCGCACGTCAGGCAGTTGCTGACGTACCTCTCCACGTCCTCTCTCATTTCAGGCCACCACCCAGCACCCTGCAACCTCACCATGGTCTTATCTGTCCCCAAATGCCCCTGCTCGTGAGCCAGGGCCACCAGCTCAGTCCGGACAAGTTCAGGCACCACCCAGACTGGGAAGTCTGCCCCCTCCCTCCGCGCCAGGACCAGCCCCGAGACATCCTTCCACACCTTGCACCCTTTGTACCCCTTGCTCTGCTCTAACTCCCGGACACTGGGGTCTTGCGCCTGCAAGCGCAGCAGGTCCACGCTCTCCCAGTGCCTGCTGGGAGCTACCAACACAGGGCCCTTCTCCAAGAGCTTGCTGGCCTTCCACATCAGCCCGTCCTTCGCGCCTTGCTTGGCTTTGGCATCCGCCTCTTTGTTCCACTTGGCCTCCTCCGTTCCCTTCTTGTGGGCCTTGACCTTAATGATCTGGGCCGGGCGCACCCTCTGCTCCGCCAGCCTCGCAAGGTACAGCAGCTTTTTGGCATAAGTGACAGGCTTGCCGTCAGCGGACTGCATGTCCCTCTCCTCCCAGAGCGGCAGCCACTCCAGTGCCACCCGCACCACCCAACCCGAGTCTGAAAATATGGCCAGCGGCTGGTCTGCCGGCGTGTTTTCCAGGGCAGCCGTCACGGCCACCAGCTCGGCAGCCTGGATGGAATGCGGCAGGCACTTCCCCTTCACCACCTCCCCGGTGCCCCGGTTGACGGCAGCGTAGCCCGTGTAGGGCACCCCTTCCTCATGGTAGTTGGACCCGTCTACGAACCACACGACGTAGCCTCTCTCCTTGGCCTGCGCCAGGCTGAGGCCACTCTCAAACAGGGGTGCCTGCCACAGCCTGGGCTTGGCCAGGGGACACCCCAGATCTTCCCTGTCCCTCTCTCCACTGATTAGGGCCCCGTAACTGCCAGGTGAGGGCTCCCCCGCCTCCCCAGGGACCTCCTTGTCAGTCAACGCAAACGCCCAGTTGGCCATTCTGGGGCAGCGCAGGGGACCCTCGTCCCCCTTCCCTGACAAGAGGTACCTCACTGGGGTACAGGAGGTCCTCAGCAGCACGGGAGCCGACCCCACCAGGTACTCCCAGTGCTGCAGGGCCCAGGTCAAGGCTAACACCTCCCTCTCGTAGTCGGTGAACTGCTGCTCAGCTGGCGTCAGGAGGCGGGAGGCATGGGCGATGGGCAGGAGGTGGGCATCATGCTGCTGGCTCAGGGTGGCCTGCAGTCCCCTCCCCGTGCTGGCCAGCTGCAGGATGTAAGGTCTGTCCTCCCGGGGACGGGCCAGCATGGGTGCTTGTGCCACACTTTCCTTTAAGGTTTTCACGGCTTCATCCTGCTCCAACCCCCATTCCCAGGGGATGTCCTTCTTCAGGAGGTGACAGAGGGGGGCAGCTTTCTCCGCATAGCCCTCAATAAACTCCCTGGAGAACCTCAAGAGAGCCAGGAAGGCCCTCAGGGTAGTGGCATCAGCCGGCGCCGACACCTTCTGTATTAGCTCAACCCTCTGCTTCTCCAGCGAGCACCTTTCCTCCCCCAGGGTCACCCCCAGGTAGGAGACCTCCTTCCAGCACAGCTGGGCCTTCGTGGGGCTGACCCTGAAGCCCGTCTTCTGGACAGCCTCCAGCACCTCTGCCAGCACCTCCAGGTTCTCCTCCTTCGTCCGGGTGTGGACGAGGACATCACCAGCACAGGACAGCACGCTCTCCCGGTGGCCAAGATTTTCCCACATCCTCATCACATGCATGTGGCAGATGGCGGTGGCATTTTGGAAGCCCGGGGGGACCCTGGCAAAGGCAAATTGCTGTCCTCGAAAGGTGAAGGCAAACTTGTACCAGGATTTGGGATGCAAGGGGATGGCAAAGGAGGGGCTGGTCAGGCTGAGCACCGAGAACCACTCAGATCCCCGGGAGATGGCCGCCATGATGTCAGGGTACTTGGCCACCGCGGAGGTCCGCAGGGGGGTGACATGGTTCAGGACGCTGAAGTTGACCGTCAGTCTCCACGTTTTCCCATCAGCTTTCCGCAGGGGCCACACCGGGGCATTGCTGGTGCTTTGCTGCTCCACCAGCACCCCCTGCTCCAGTAAGGTTTTGACTGTGTCCCACAAGCTGTCCTCTGCCTCAGCTGGGTAGTGGGGCTGCAGCTGAGGCGGAGGATCTGGCCCTTTGACTGCCACGAGAGCATCAATCTGCCCGCAGTCCAGCTTGGTCCTTGCCCAGACCTGGGGGAACTGCTCTGTGACCCGTTTGACGCGGGGCTCCCACTCAGGGTGGATCAGGAGCTCGGGGGCTTTCACTGACATCACCCTGTGGCAAGACGGGATGATGGGCACATCACTTTGGGGGCAGTGTAACAGTGCTTGGTTTGCCAAGTCCACCACCACCCCCATATTTGTCAGCGTGGAAATGGCTAAAATTCCCGTCTTCCCTTTCATTTCTACTTTCCCAAATTTTTCAGACCCTTTGGCAGTCCCAATTTCAAAGGGTACAGGCCCTGTGAACGGCACTGAAGACTTTTGGCCGTTCGGCTTTGTCAGTTCAATAATTTCACAGGTTTGGAAGACCCCGGCTTTGCCAGGGGCCATATTCAGAATTGAGTAAGAGGCACCAGTATCAATTAACATCACTTGTCCAAGCACCCCTCCTCCAATAGTTGTATCAACTATCGGGCGCCCCCATGAATCGGTCTTAATCGGTGCCACAAAAAGGGGCGATGCAGGTGCCTGGCAGCCCTATTGCTGAGCCTTAGACCCCGGGTCAATCGGGTTGGAGCTGGTGTGCTTTTTGGTCTCGTGCAGGGCCAGTTTTCGGAAGAGTTCTGCGTCTGGCAAGCCATCGATATCCTCCTGCTTCTCGTATTTTATTAGGCGCTTCCTCAACTCAGCCCGCCAAGGGTTGGACTTCTGAAACCTCAGCCCTTGCTGGTTCTCCTTCCCTGAACCACCCTTGCCATCGGGATCTTTTCGGTTGTCTCCTTGCATTTTTCTCATCCCTGCATTTTGGAAGGACATGGATGAGTTTTTCCCTTTCTTCCCCCCCAGCATGTACCCCGGGAATGCCTGCTTTTGCAGCTCAAAATTCTGGGTCAGGATCTGCTCCAGCTCTGACAGTGGCTTCCTGGCCGCATCGCCGCCAGCGATCACCCGCAGTGGGGGGGTCAGCCCCACTACCAGCGGCTCCTTGAATTCGGGCCTGTCAAAATCGAGGGGGGAGTCCTTTGAGCCGGGCAGCCCGGCCATCTGGTAGAGCATCTTCTTACGGTTAACATAGGCATCCGGACGCTCCTCCGGGTTTTGCTTCTCCTGATGGAAGAGCACTAAGGGGTTGACCTCTGGGAAAAACACCTTCAACACGGCCAACTGGACATCCCCGATGCCCTGGACGTTGCCCATCTGCACATCCCCTGGCAGCGCCGCAAAATCGTCCGGTTTCATGCACTTTCTCACCACGTCTATCAGGTCAGTCACCGAGTTACCGCTCTGGCACCTGGGCAGCCGCTGAGCCCGGGACAGCCAGTTGACTGCCGTCTCCTTCGTCAATGGCCCCAGCATCTTTCCCACCGTTTTGAGCTGCTCGGGGGTAAACCAGAGCACGGCCCTGTTGGTGTCTATGGCCTGGAGCGGGCCGTGGCCAGCCGGCTCATCGTGGGGGGTCTTTTTAATTTTGGAAGCCTCCACCTCCCCTCCCTGCAGCTGGCACACCTCCTCCCGCAGAGGGGCATAGGGGGATGGCCTGGTGGGGCTGTTGGCACCCCACACGTCATCCTCATAGTCATAGTGGGGC
>NW_010234152.1:52938-55079 GCF_000690775.1 Eurypyga helias | reverse complement strand
CACCATTCCCGAACCGGCTCCTCTTGCCTTGGATGGCAGCCACGATGCCCCTCGACACCCCCAGCTCTGCCTGCAGCTCCTGGATCTTGGCATGGCATACCTTGTGATCGGGGCCCGTGCCCCTGTCCCGCTGGACGTCCTGCAGGACTGCCCGCACCGCGCTCTGGGCATCGTGGGTCTCCCCGATCCACTTGCCAACCTCCTTCTCCAGCTCCTCCGTTTTCAGCTTCTCATAGCCCAGCTTGCTCTCCAGCCGGGTGATCTCCACCGCGCTCCGCAGAGAGTCCCCGCACAAACCCTGCACCTCCGCCCGCAGGTTGTCCACCTGCATTTTGAGCTCGCCCTTGGCCTGCTCCAGCGTCTGCACGCTCTCCAGAGCCTCCTTCAGCAACTTAGACAGCTCCCTGCTCACCATCAGCAAACCCTGCAAAGCCGCCCGCTTCTTGCACTTGTTTGTGGGTTTGGGCTTTTTGGTCTCCTCAGACCAGCTCTCCCACTGCTGGCACAGCTGCTGGTACGCCTCTGGGCCCTGGAAGGCTCCCGGCGACCAAATTGGGGGAAGACACTTCTGGAGCACAAACTGCTCCAGCTTCCAGTTGCTAACGATGTCGGTCATCATAGTGAGGGGAATGAGATCTGAGATGGCTCCGTCTCAGGGCAAAGCTACCATAACACCCGCACCATCAACCCGCCCGCGCTTCAGCCACCCCTCCAAAACGCTTCCCCGGGGTGATGCCGAGCCCGGTAGCAAGGGAAGGGGAAGGTGGGGATGGGTGGCCACGGCCGAGCCCCGGCTCCCGGAGGGGGAACAGGGAAGGGACACAGGAACGGGAGAAGAGAAGCAGAGGAGTAGTACGAGCCCGGTAATAAGATCTCACCAATCCTTGGCTGGATGTCCTGGCAGTCCCGGGGACGTGAAGACGGTCACTGCAGAGCTCCGGTGGGTCCGGCGCCGTTAACTTCAAGGAGTTTGCGGGGTCTCACCCCGGTGGCTTTTTATAGCCATGGCAGGACATTGTTTGTGGCTGATAACACCTCTGCTTACTTCTCGGTGGCTTCTCCTCCTGCAGGTGCTGCATCCCTCCCCGTCTTCCCAAGGACACTTTCCATGTCTTTCCTTATCCTCTTTGGCGCTGATTAGAGAAGCTGAAATCACACGGGAGCAGCTGCTCTGCCCCTTATCAATTGGGGGAGAGGGGCGGAGGGGGGGCAGGATTGGTCACTGCTCGCTCATGTTAACTTCTGCTTGCACCCAGTGCCCTGGAGAGGGCGAGCTGGAGCTTCTTCACCCAGCATCCATCCCCTCAGATTCCCTCCATGGCCTCCTCACACACGCTGTTAGCACCTGGGTTTTGGGGGGAGACCACATAGGGCACTCACATCTGACACCTGTAACACACACGGTGTGTCCCCCCCAACCTCCGAGCACAGATCTGCGTGCTGCGGGGGGAGGCCAGATGGCAGGAAAATTCGCACGATTTGTAGTTTAGATCCATTTTGGCTCCTGAATTTCAAAAGCAGCCTTTTTCCATGCCGTAATCCAGCCCACCTCACGCTGGTGTGTTCCTTGGGGGGTGCCCCACAGCGTGTCAGGAGCCTTGACCGTGATATTGCATCAGCTGAAGTACAGCTACGCCTACAAAGGTGGACGGGCCCCTCCAACCTTGCCCCACACACCACATCTTGGCTCGGAGCAGTTTAGAAAAGAAAACGAGAATCACTTGATTCTTCTCCTGCTATTACACTAAGAAAAAGGTAGTACTCCTCTTACTCCGTGAAAATGCTAGCATTTTCATTGCTGCTTTTACTCCTAATGAAACACTCCAGAAGCTGCATCATTCCCTGGAATAAAATCATCACACACACAAAAAAAAAAGGCAAAAGAAGTTTACCCACAGCTGCTTGAGTTTCCATCCAGCAGCCCCGTATCCCTAACAGACCCTTATTCCCAAGTACTGTGGTACTGGCTGTGTTGGACCAGGCTTGAGGCTGAGCAGCCTTCCCCAATCCCAAAGTCAGCCCTTGTAGCCCCAAAAGCACAGAGGAGATAGATTTTTTTTTTTTTCCCCTTATTTATATGGCAACTGTTCCTCCAGCCTGGCATTCTCAGCCCAGCTGCAAATACCTCTGCTGCAGCACAG
>NW_010234152.1:48821-52903 GCF_000690775.1 Eurypyga helias | reverse complement strand
CCCCCCGAGAGCAAAGACTTTGCTGTAAGACACCCATCACAGGGAGAAAAGAAGGAGTCAAAAATGTAACAAGGCTGGTGAAAGCACGGGGGGTTATGGTCGGCGTGGCGAGGCGCAGGGGAAGCAGGCTGAGAAACAGAAGAGGGGCTGTTTCCCCCTGGGATGAGCGAGGACAAGACCCACAGGGTGAGCACTGAGATGGGGCAGGGAGGTGGCTGGGGACCAGGACAGTTGCCTTTTTGATTTCAGAAAAAGAATAAATTTCCCCTAGAAAATGTGCAGCTGAATAACACAAATTCACCAAAATTCAGGGGTTTACCCCTCCTCGCCCCCACCCCACCCCTTCCCATTCTTGCCCAAACGGCAAGCCAAGCACTCGTGATTAGGAGTAGCTGTGCCCCTGCAAGGTCACCGGCAAATCTTGCTTCTGTTAACAGATCAGTTCAACACACGCCCTTTTTTCCTCCCCTGTTCTCTTCCCAGGACAGCAGCCCCAAACAATGTGGGGATGTTATAAACAGCAGCTGCTCTCCTGCACGTTCCCACAGTGTTTTTAATTTTGTTGGCGATGGGCTGCCAGACAAAGGCATCCCACTTCCAAAATGTTTTCTTTTAGGAGCAACACCCGGTCCTGAGAGCAGCCTGGCCACTGGTAAACAGCTCAACTGCCTATAAACAGCTCAACTGCCCATAAACACCAGCTTCAAACCTAAAAATTAATCCCCGTTCTGGCACACACATTATACTTTTATATGGCAAATATTCCTTATTGTTTCCATAGGAGACAGGTAAAATCACTGCAGGAAGCATTGCTAAAGCTGTTATAATGGCCTGGGGAATCTTCCCAGGCCAAAATACCTGCTTAGACAACCCAGGGGCACCGGGTGGCTCGCAGCAGCCCAGTGTAACATGCCCTGTGTCCGAGGTTGTAACGGTGACATAAGCCAACTCTGGGAGCACTTTGATCGTGGCCACCAGGCCAGGAGATGCTCCAGGTGACAGCGGCAGTGAGAAAAGGGGGATGCAGCCACTGCAGCAGCCAGGGACGTCAGGGCCTGCTCATCGACTTCACCACAGGCATAAAAGAAAATTCACCTGCAGTGGCATCTCTCACATTAAGCAACTCCTTCCAAAAACGAGGTGCCTACACTCACTCCTGGAGAGGTCCCTGTTTAGGAGCGAGGGGAAAGGCAGTCTGAAGGTAAGGAGAAAGAAGAAAGGGTTGCTGCACCCCATGCTGGGGACTCAGCTCTGAAAATAAGCCCTTAAAAGCACCGAAATGCATTTGAAAGCACTGAAATCGCATTCTCCTGACAGGAAAGAGTTAAGGAGAGATTCAGACGACCCTAAATTTTAGCAGCCGAGCCCTTGGTGGCAAGGCTTGTGGTGGTTAGCGACCGGCTTCAAGCAGGAAATTATTTTAAACAGAAACAGGGAGGGGATGTGTTACAGCAGCGTGGAAAAATCTGCTGCAAAATGGACCAAAAAATTGCACTGCATGAGATGCAAAATCGTTTTTCCTATTCATCCGCCAACTCAAACCCTGGGGGACGTTTTTCAGTGCCTCCACATGAGACCCCTCTGGGAAATCGCCCCCTCACCAGGGATCCAGCCCCAGGGTGCTGCTGAGGCTTTGCAAAGACCACGAGTATCTGCATAAGTAGGGCATAAATGAAAACTGAATCCAACTTGGCAGCCAAATTAAAAATTTTTTTGTCCCCAAACATGGAAACAGTGAAGGCTGCTGACACCACTTCACCCTTGTATTTCACCCTCTGAACCCTAAGCCCCAAGTGCTTTAAATCTCTCCCTCCTGAAGACATTTCAAAGCAACTCTTTTATATTTTATCTATCATTTAAATATTTCTTTGTATGAGCCACACAGCGTATGAGCTAACAAAGCAGCGAGGTGGGGAGCCCCACCAGAATTTCCTTATTTTTGTGGGTTTTCAGCCACAAAATTTGATTGAGGTTTCTTGCCCTTGGCTTCAAAGTTTTCTGCGGTGCCTCATGCCTCTGCTTTTGGCGTTCAGCATTTCCAGGCCTGGAGAAAAACACCCCCTGCTAAAGATTCTGCTAAAGAGAACAACCCCACACCTCAAATTGCATCTTGTCCTTACTTTGAATGCATTTTGAGTTCAACAGAGGAGAAAACAGCCAAAATCCATCCTTTCCTGCTCTAATTTTTAATGCCGAGCTCCTACATTTGTCATTTTTTAATTGCAGGGAACTCGATTAAAGGAAGGAGGAAAAGCTAGGTGACAAAATATGAAGGAATCATAATTAAAAATCAGTGAGTTTTCATTTTCTTCATGAAGGGGGTTTCGGGGGATGCCCTGCAGTGCTGGAGAAGCGCGTGGGGCTGCCGCCCTGATGCACACCTGGATCTGGGGCTTGGTGCAGAAGCAGCTGCTGAGCTGAGGCTCCGGACGCCGCTGCGGCAGATGCTCTTTGGCAGCCATCAGCGAGACATCTGCGCCGAGATGGGGAAGGACTTCCTGGGGTGAAGCCAGCCCTACCACCAAGAGGTGACCGTGCGTGGAAAGGGGGAGCTGGCACAAAACCCCTCCGTCGTTGACTGCGCCGCCATGGTCCAGCTCTGGCTCCGTCTCTGCATCTGCCTCCAGATCCCAGGTAAGAGGGACACGTCTCTTAAGGGTTGTGGGCACCTAAAATCATGCTGGAGCCTCTCATCCACCCTGCTGCAGCACATGGGATGTGTTGCACAGCATCTGGATGATGGAAGTTTAAATACACGAGCATAGCGTGGATCTACAGGATCTTATTACCTATCGCCGCATAATTTTGGATAACACCACTAATAACCTGCTTTAGCTTTTGGCCAGCCCTGAAGCAGTCAGGCAGTTGGACCAGATGATCACCGTAGGTCCCTTCCGACTGAAATGGTCTGGTCTGGTCTGGTCTATTCCGTTCCATCCCATTCCATTTACAGTGCAATATGGAAGGTATAGACACCACAGAGTTAGTTTTTACTGCACCCTCTTAGTGCGGACGGACTGTGGGAAGCTGCTGGTGGAGAAGTTAAAGCAGCACCTATCTATGCTGCCTATGCAATGTGAAGACATTAAACAGGCCATCAAATTTTCTCCTAAATCTAGCCAAGGACTGAATGTTTCCCAAGGGCCACAGTTGGAATCGGTGTGTTACAAAACTGTGCTGCCTCCTCCTTGTCTCAGACAGGTTCCAGGGGTTTTGGACCGAATATATACGGTTGATGTTGCAGCAAAGTGGTAGAATCACACTTTACGGGACAAACTGTGCCACCAGTTTTTAGGTGGAAAGAACACTTTCCACCTAAAGAGCTTGAAACACATCCTGAACCCATATATCAGGGTGGCAGCTCAGGTTGGTCCTCCGAGACGTTGCCCCACAGCTGCCCAGCATCCTCACTAGAGGCTGTCAGGACCGCAGAGTGTTTTGTTGGGGCTGAGTGATGGCCATCCAGCCACGGCGTAACACTGCCGGCCTGGCAGCAAACGGCCTGAGGTGCCTTACCGACACCTATATGCAGGTAGTTATATCCTATAGAGCTACATGGTGGGGTCCCTGCTGAGAAAACCCCAATAAATTAGAGTTGGCTTCACAGGTGCGAAGGGAAAAGGGACTGTTTTCGAGCTGCTGTGATGAAGCACATGGAAACAAACCTGATTCCCTTCGGTCCCCCGTAAGAATATATACTGGGAAAGGGAACAGCGGAGCTTTGGGATGAAGGGGTGACAGAGAATGAGCTTTTCTGCTCTGGCTCTGTCCCAGATCACCCCGCTGGAGCTTGGCCACTGGCTCAGAGCTA
Source organism: Eurypyga helias (assembly GCF_000690775.1). Classification (NCBI taxonomy): domain Eukaryota; kingdom Metazoa; phylum Chordata; class Aves; order Eurypygiformes; family Eurypygidae; genus Eurypyga; species Eurypyga helias. Next base: position 49,092 of record NW_010234152.1, on the reverse strand, counting down.
AGCTGAGCATTTTCCAGAATCCCTTCTCATCTCTTCCAATTTATCTAATAACCTCTCCAACAGCTCAAGAAACAGGTTTTCATGGGGGGTTAAGTTTTCCATGCCCAGCAGAGCCAGACCTCTGGGCAGCCAAGGAGACTCTGAAGCCACCATGCCCCATGGCCACACGCATTTCAGCCCCTAAAAAACCACACAGGTGTTTGCCAGGGGAAAGTCTGGGAGGGTTGCACTCCAAAACCTGAAAATGATGTATTTTAATAATAAGGAGACA
>NW_010234152.1:40335-48678 GCF_000690775.1 Eurypyga helias | reverse complement strand
TTGTCGGTGTGGGGACTGAGAAAGGCTCTGGGCCTGTGTCAGTCACCAGAGCCCTCTCCTCTGCCCGTCTCCATCGGGGACATCAGGGCCACAGGGATGGCTTCAGGGGTTCTCGGGGTCATGCAAACCCGTTCCCACACCACTCGGTTTGCAGGGGGTTGTTTGCAACAACTACTGTAAGCACCTTTGGGATTTTGAAGGAATAGGGCCATTTTAAGGTACAAAAAGCCAAAACCCCGTGTTTTGTTCAGCTTTTTGTACAGTTTTAAAACACGCCTGGGAAAAAGACGGGGGAAGCGAGAGCATCCTTATCTTCAGAGGGCTGTTTTTCACTTGGCCTCAGAGTATCTGCAGCTTTGAAGAACTGTTTGTTGAACAGAAAGGATCACAAGTTGGCTGTGATCCTTTCCACAAGGACACATCCTCGCTCGCACGCAGACACCGCTCGCATCTGCCCAGGCCAAACACAGATAACTTCCACCAAAGCCGCAAAGCGCAAACAGGGCGATGAGATGCCAAAACCAAACAACCCCACCGCCACCCCTCGCTCCCTGTCCTTCCACATGTCTCAAAATTCATACAAAAATAATATCGTCTGAAACTAATCTCAAATTGGCTCATTTTTAGATGTTTTGTTGGGTTTTTTGGGTTTGGGGTTTGTGGTTTTTTTTCCTGCACCTGGGATGAAGTTTATCAGTGCTGCATCTGTTAGAACAAAATCTGGCAAGTAAGTCAAGAGGCTCAAAAACATACCTGTTGGAAGAAAGGTGAAGCCTCCCTGAAAAATGAGAGAGAAAAGGAGGGCAGGAGAGGGGCATCCTCAGGTGGGGATGCCCTTCCCTGCACATACAGCCCTGAAGACGCCCTCAAAATCATGCCTCCATCCCTCTCCCTGCCACAGAGTGACAAAAGTCCCTCATCTCCCTACATGAGTGTTTGCAGGGCAAACTCTACCTATATAACTTGGCTTGACCAAAAAATAGCTGGGGAACCCAAAAAGGCCTCTGAGGGAGTATGGGAGCACCCTGATAAAAGATGCTCCTGTTTTTTTGTCATGGGATCCCTTGGTCTGGGACTACTTGTTCTTATTAAGCCCACAGAGAATATCTATTCTTAGCATGGAAAAAAAAATAATGAAAAGAAAATGACAACTATGTATTCCCATCTCTTTTTTTCTTAGGTTTCTGTACAAATCTACTTTTATCCCAGACTCCGGAGCGTATTTTATCCCAAACTAACGGTAAAACAGAAATCCTCTGTGAGCTGAAGAATGAGTATGCTGGGGTGTACTGGTACCGCTGGAGCCAGGAGAGGCAAAATTTTGAGTTCTTGATATTTTCTAACCTGTTGGGCAAAGCCACCTACGGTGCAAACATCAACCAGGACAAGTTTAGTGTCCATAGGGCGAGTTCCCACAAATTCTACAGCCTGCACATCAGCCACCTCCACGCGTCGGACAACGGCACCTATTACTGCTCCGTCTTCCAGTCCTCCCAGCTCCTCCTGGGCAGTGGAACACAGCTCAGTGTGGGTAAGCGTCACCCCCAGGGCTCCAAAATGTGCCACGGCAGGCTGTGATGAGGTCCCCTGGGCAAGGGGTGATGTGTGTTGGAAGAGCCTTCCAAATTTTGAGGTGAAAGATTGGGTCTCAGGGTTTTTTTCTGAAGAGACCTGTGAGACCGGATAAGGCAGAAAATACAGAAAATAATAGCTAACTTTTAGGTCAGCTGCATGTGATAGTCCTTTTGCCCCCCAGCAGTTGCTCTCCTGTGGTCATACCTTGAGTACTGCATTGGTCCTAGTTTTAGGATTCCCATGGGAAGACCCTCAGCCTGTGATATTGCCATGTCCTGTGCTTTCCTCATCTCCTGTGGTACTTTGGATGAAAGGCTGGATGTGTGCCCTGCTCATGCCCCGGGGTCCCCCTGTGCCCTGGTTCTTCCTTACCCTTCCTCCAAGTGACAAGAGAAGCATCAAGGCCCGAGGACATCACCCCTTGCATCTCTGGGCTGGGTCTGACTGCAAGTTTCAAGCCTGTCCTTCACATAAATGATTAAATTAGGATTTATACCTCAAAGCTCCCAACCCACCATCACTGGAGACCTCCAACCAGAAATCAGAGCTCTCTGCTGGTGGCATTGAGACCCTTTACAGACCCTGGGTCATACAGCAGCAATTTTCAGCCCATGTTCCCCTTGATCGCTGAGCAGGAGGTGGTGTAGGAAAATGAGCATGTTTGAAATAGGATTCAGCCCTTTCTTTGCAGGCTTTTAGGAAGACAAATAACTTATTTAACCAAGATGCAGCTATGGCTGCTGGCTCTAAATCATCCCCAGTGTCCCAGACTTTCTGGTTTTATTTGCAAATATGCCCTGCACCTTGAGCTGGCTGAGAAATTCCTTTTGCATTCTTGCCGCCTTGAAGAAAAGCTGGCTTAAGATAAAGGAGAACTGGGTTTTATCAACTGGGCACATATCTATGTGCAAAGCAAAGCATGAAAAAATAGGGCTGAAATTCAGCATGATCAAAGGCGTTTCAGTTTAAAACTAAACACCGGCAGGTGCTCTGAGAGGACTCAGGCCCTGCTGGATATATATTTTTTTTTCTTTCAGCACACATGATAAAACAAATTGTGTCTAAGTTCCTTTTCTTTACGTCTACTATAATGTAAGGGAGAAGTTGTCCAGATAAATCCCAGGCACATGATGTCTTACCTTTCCATGTAAAAGAACGGTGGTTTCCGTAGGAATTTCAATCCTGGATAGAAGCAGAAAAAAAAAAAAATTTGAATCACCCAAAATTTTGAACGAGTGGAGTTTGAGCAGTCAGATGTGCAGCTACTTAATGACATTACTGGGATAATTTCCTGATCTATTTTAGAGAATTGAATATGCTCTATTGTAGTTCAGATACACCATAATAAATCCTGTCCTCATTTTATCAGAAAAAAAAAAAAATCCAGTTTTGAGCAAAGATTAGAGCAATCTGAATACAGAAAAGATCCAGGGATCTCGTCAAACCTCCCAGGGCTTTTTTGCTGCCTGTGATATTGTGCAACACTGATGAGATGGTTCCTGGCAGTAAATGTAGTTCGAGGAAGTTTCCCTTTTCCCTTCCTTAACCTTCTGCCCTTGTTTGCGTGGTACATTGTTTTATTAACACTTATACAAGCTCTTGGAACTTCTGTGGCCACCAAGCAGTTCAGGTCAAGCTCCTGGCCCCGCTGTGTGACCCAGCCCCTTACAGGGGTCCCGGGTGGGGCTAGCTTTAAAAGCCAAAATTTCCAGTCCTTTATGCCTGATTTTGAGACCTCCATTGCACCTGCTGACATAGTAACCATCCTCTTCTCCTCCTTATCCACCAGTTGATTTTCTGCCTCTGCCTCCCAAGACCACTCAAGCACCACTCTCCACAAAGCCTGTGCGGTGCGTAACCGAAAGCAAAGCAACCAGCAAAAAAGGTACGGCACCAGGTCGGCCTGCAAAAGGGTTTTGCTTAGCTCCCTGGGGTCTCCAAGGTTCAGCTGGAGTTTGTCCTGGGGTGGGGGCAACGACCACGTGACCCTGCAGGGGTGGGCTTCTGGGTCCACCGCTCCAGATGGAGCTGACCTCTGCCTTGAGGAGCAGTCCGCGGGGATATACAAAGGTTCAGGGCCAGGATGTATCTCCATTTAGCTCTGTCTAAGCTCTGGTGTCCCTTGGGTGTGCAGCCCCTGCAGGCATGGTGAATTCCCGTGCCGGAGGACACCACAATAAAGGATACTGTGACTCATAGCTAAGTTTCCTGCAATGCTTTTGGGGTAAAATTCATCCTCCTGGGGATACCCCCGGGTGATGGTCGTGTCCTTCTCCCCTCCGGAGGACTTGCCTTGCTTTTCTCCCCTCCCCACCTCACCCGTCATCCCCCAGAGCTGCTGGGGCAGGATGATGCTGGGTGCTGAGCAGGGGGGGTGTGCAGCTCCACAACATGTCCCTTCCTGCTCTACAGGTGCCTGCAGCCCCCTGGTCTGGGTCCCCCTGGCCACCGGCATCCTGGTCCTCCTGCTGAGCTTGGTCCCCACCGCCTACCGCCTCCACCGTAAGCATCCAGCCAGCCCTGGGGGACAATGAGGGGTGTCAGCCCCTGGGACAGCCCGGGAGTGGGATGGGGAGGTAGGAAGAGGTCTCAGGGCTGATGGACACCATCTCTCCCCAGGTCTGCAGCGGAGGCTGTGGCTTCGCATCCACAGGCAGTAAATCCCACCAGCTCCCCTCATCTCGGGCAGGCAGAGAGAAGCCGCAGACCCTCCCCTGCACGGTGCTGAGCCCTGCCTGGATGTGACCCGGGAAGGATGTTACAGGGGGCAGACGTGGGCTTGCACTGCAAGACAGACCTTTCTTCCTATGACGGACCGTGACTTTAGCATTTTTCCTTGGCATTACAGCTGGCAACCAGGCTGGGCTGGATCCTGCAGCATGCTGAGCATTTCTGAGAGGGCACTGAGCAGGGTGAATGCCATGGCTGGCTCTGCACTGGGAGCACCAGGCCTGGTGTAATGAGGGGATTCAGATGGGCTGGAAAGATGCCCCGAGAGCTTCTTGGCTCTCCTCTCTGCACACAGGATTCGTGAAGGCGCTTTTTGTCTGTTCCTGCTAATGCTGGTTGATAAGCTTTTGCTAAGAAACACTCTGAAAGCAACCAGCAGACGGCAGGGGCAGGTCACTGCACAGCTTGGCAATGCCCTGTACAGGCACGTTCGTTAGAAATGGTGAATATATCACTCGGCTGTCTTGCTCTGCCGGTTGATGTCGCGTGGCTGCACCCAGTGCGGGACATGGCTGCGGGGCAAGCCACAGCCTCTGCCCCAGCAAGACGAGCCACAGCCTCTGCCCAAGCAAGAGTTAAAAACAGAACAGCTCGGGGGGAGCAGGTCTGGGAAGGTTTCTTCTCCCACAGGAGATTGCAAACAGCCAAGAGTGGGAGAGAAAAGCCAGACAAAGCGATATACCCAAGGCCAAATACCCGGTGCAGCCTGAAGGCCAACACCGCCTCCAAGAACAAACAGAGGCAGGTGGGGGCTGGCCCTGAGCCCAGCAGCAGCGGGAGTTGTCCTGAGCAATGCCTGTATGTGCTGAGCCCAGAGCGATGCGGGTTGAGCGTGCTGAGCCCTGAGCGATGCCCCTGTGTACGGAGCCCCGAGCGATGCCTGTTGAGCGTGCTGAGCGCCGAGTGATGCCTGTGTGTGCCAAAGCTCACGCAATGTGTGCTGAGCCCCGAGCGATGCCCCTGTGTGCAGAGTCCCCAGCAATGTCTGTGTGTGCCGAGCCCCGAGCGATGCCAGGAACAGGGTAAGTGCCCCAGGAATGTTAAGAAGGCTCAGCCCCTGCCCAAAGCTGTAAGGTTGACATGGGGCTGGAAATCCGGTGTCTTGCTGAGCACAGGCAGTGGGCACTCGCTCTTGGGTGCATTCCCAGCCCCACGTCTCTGATGAAAAATACAGGCACCAGCGCAAGGGTCTATCAGCTGCAGTGAGTGCAAGGGCAAGGTAGTCCAGACACCTCCTGTCCCCAGCGTGGGTGAGAAGGCCAGCAGCTGTTTTTACGGCTGGGGATGCAACAGGGATCTCCTGTCCTGCACATTTCGTATGACCTTAAACTGCCCACAAGCCGAGGGCTGATACAGCTCCAGAGGCCCCAGAGCTGGGGCAAGCATCGCTGTGGGAAGAGCTTGTGTGGGTGTAAAGTATCACAGTACCGCATCAGCATCCCTCTGGCCTCACCCTCCCTCCCCTCCCAACCACGTATTTCCCCTCAATGATGCAGTAACAACCTGAGCCAGCTTTCCTTGGCTGCAACACTCACACAGAACATCAGGCCACACAGATGGTGCCCGCAGGGGACACCGACCCCAGACCCCATCCCACCAGGAATGCTGCAGGGCAGGTCCCTGAGCATCTCTGCTTCTGACACATCATACCAGCAGTATATTTTACCCTCTGTGAAAGCTCAAATGAACTAAACCCACTATTTTTTCTACCCTGCAAGCACTCACTGCGCAGAGCTTCACCCCAGAGCAGATTTTTGTTACATATGTTTTACACGACAGCTGTTTCATAGGAAAACCCTATGAAACTTCCCATGGGCAAAGGTTTATTCTCTCAAAACAGTTTTTTTCCCCCTGACTGCAGCTGATTTTGAAATCCTGGCTCCATTTCCCCTGCTTGAGGCATCCTGACCTTAATGTCCGTACCTGCTTCACCTCTCCCAGCTCTCAGCCAGCACAGGAGATGGCCTCCCATGGCCAAGCAGCTGGGGGTGGGCAGCAAAAGGCAGTTGCATCAGCCCAATCCTCCTCTCACATGGGAAGGTGAGCGGCCTCAGGGATAAGGTCTGCCCGGTCCTCTCCTTCTCCCTCCGTCCCCACGCTCTGCTCTCTCAGCAGCAAAAGTGTCTTGCTTGGGGTCCCAGGTATCTGTAAAATTGCTCTGAGGGATGAGGGGGTGTGATGCCCTGAAGACAGCCATAGCATTCTGAGTGGGGTCCTCTACTGGTGGGCACACCTTGGAAGAGCTGGCAATATGACCCCTTCTGCCTTCCCATGGCTGCAAAGCAAGCAAGGGAGAGTCCCAAAGGGCTGTGGGAAGAGCCCTGTGCCACCATGAGCAGGCAGGGATGCAGACACAGGGCTCGCTGGGCTGGATGCTGCTGCCCACAACAAGCTCAGACCATGTCCAACACATCATCTTCCAGCTCACACAACCGGAGGCACAGGTTGGAAAGCCAAAGGCCGTTCATGTGTACCTGTCTCCTATATCCCAAATGTATGCACACCCAGAAAACAGTTTCTTTCTCTGTGTGATGGAAATGACACAAAAGTGTTGGACCCTGCCCTTTTCTCTCACTGTCTACAGTCCAGAGGACAGAGATGTTGGGAGAGCTATGGAGAACCGCAGGATTCATTCTTGGGGATGAATGTCCTTGTGTGGGGACAACAGCTGAGTAAGATTCAAGTGTTCTGCATTAAAGAAGGAGATAAGTGGAAAACTAATAGTGTTGCAGAGGAAAGGGATGTGGAGTTTTGTAGCAACTGGCTTCCTTAAAATGACACATTGTAAAGAGATCTCATAGTTCACAATATAAAAATGATTGGTTTGAGTAAAGGTCTGTCCAGACCACTCTCCTGTCTCCAACTCTGGCTATGAGCAGGTGGCTAAGGGATAATAAGGGCAAGGCAATCATCTATGACACTTTCAGACTCCTTTTAAGTATCGAGATTTCCTGAGCCTGTTGCTATCTATTGAGTAACCCACAACAGACCTCTCTTCCAAACAATTGTCCAGGTCCTGCATCCTCAGTGTCCTTGGCAGGGACATTCATGGGTGAAAGACAATTTAATTTGCTTTCAGCCTGAGCCCCATCAGCTTCACCTGCTGCCCCTGGCCTTCTGTATTGGAAAAGGCAGTGAATATTCATTTCCTCTCTGCTCCCGCCCAGCCATTCACGATTATGGACACCTTTAGTGTATATCCACTTAAATCGTCTGTTCTCAGGCTAAAGCATCCTAGCCTGCCTACACAAGACTCAACTCAGACATCTGATCCCCCATTTTGCCCTTCTCTGAACCTTTCTGGTCCTACTACTTCTTGAGTCCTTTCTGTGAGACGAGGGGGTGAGACCAACACACAGCATTCACGGATTTATACAACGCATTGGACCATGGGCTATCTATCGTCCATGGATCAGTTTGGCCACGGATTGGGCCACTGGACCAAGCAATGACATAGCTGTGTTCTCTGGTTTATACCCCATTTCTTTCCTACCTGCTAACATCTGATTTGCTTTTCCTGATGAGCACCGAGTTGATGTTTCCGTGGCACTACCTGCCTTAATCCAGATTTTCACCTCTGAATAGCAGTGTTTTCCTCCTTATTTTATACCAAAGACAGAACTGGGTTTCCTTGCATACTTCACTTCCCATTCATCTACTCCAAATTTCAGCTGCCCCTGTATTGCCCAGTCTCTGAAAAAACCTTCTGCACTTCTGTGTTTACAATGCATCAATGCAAGTTAATTAATGTGCATAAAAATAAAGTTTGAAGGATATGTTTCAAACATGAATTACTAGATGGCTCCTCCAACACAAACAGGCTGAGCGTGATACCTCTAGGACAACAGGTATGAAAGAGTAATCGCACACTGCTCACAGCAACGATGGGGATGAGGCTTCCGTTTGCTTTGTTTGTGATGGGAGAGCATTAAACCAGCTGCTGCTTTTTACAGACTCACAGAGTGGAAGGGGTTGGAAGGGACCTCTAGAGATCATCTAGTCCAACCCCCCTGCCAGAGCAGGATCACCCAGAGTAGA